>NW_003531399.1:0-1263 GCF_000181795.1 Trichinella spiralis
CGCAGGAAAATTCACCTTTTTGCAAACCGAGAATATGCCAGGAACTTTTAAAAATCGTACAAATGCCGGTGCACGAAGAAAAGACGGTATTGGATGAGGAAAAAAGTTCTTGGCTTGCACAATTGATAGCCGCTAACCAAGAAGCAGATCTACTGCGTCTACAAGTGAGTTGGAAATTTGGTATACTTTTCTAAAATTATTATTAACTATTAAAAAATTTATTTTTCCATTTAGTTGAATGAAACAGAAAATCACCAGGGAGTCATGAACGTTTCAGATGTCATCGCTTCGAATGAAGAAAATATTCTTTTTCCATCTGAACGCAGCAGCATAATTAAAGAACAGTCATGTCAGTGCGAAGAACTTGGCGGCTATTTAGGTTTAGTAAGTTGCATTCTGTTTTCACTGAACAACTAATTGAAAGCTGACAACAATAAAATAATTTGTACTTTTTTTCAGTGCTCTTTTTTTACACTTCTTCAATGTATTATATTGATTGTTGGCGTTGTGATGGCTTTATTGCCTTGGTTCAGCAGTCTCACTGCTACCCTGGACAACATGTGAAAAGTGTTATTTGTAAAATAGTTTAAAATTATGTAATCAGCTTGCATGCATACAATTCAGAAGCTGATGTTTTCATTTTATTTTGAAAAAATTTGGCGAAAAGTGTCGTAAAAAAAGATACGTTTTAATATTTCTTCTCTTCATTCACTTTGGCAACAAGAGAATTAAAAAATAATAATAATAAATCAGTGCTCAACAGTTTTAAAAGGATGCTGTGGTATTATTATGGTCTTGCTAATTAACAATTTAAAATAGTAAATAGGGTGGGGTTAAAGCATAAGAAGAAGAAAAGCACTAATAATAATAATAATAATAATCGATAATCGATAATAAACATGCGTACATTTCATTTCAGGTAATTCAAGATTTACCACCATTACGACGAGTTGTTTCTAATACTTCTTGAACCTTTTTTTCATTACGACTAAGTCTTTTTTCCAACAATGAAACAGTTTCGGTGAGTAAGCTCAGCTGTTGTAAAATGTCGCTGAGTGTTTTTTTCAAATCCTTCGGTACCGCTTGCAATGCTTGTTCGCAGTGTTGACATGCTGTACCGGCAGCAGCAACATCATCCGATGGGACAAAGCGACGTCTTTCATGATGCTCAGGTGATGTTTGACAGTTGGCATTCTGTTTTGGTCGTTCAATTTCGTCTGTTCCACGATCATGTCGTTCTGTCCAAACTGGCAGCTGAATGGA
>NW_003531400.1:0-704 GCF_000181795.1 Trichinella spiralis
TGAATTCAAGAAACTTATGCGGGTGACAATTTTGTATTGCATTTTATGAAAAGAATAAAACAAAAGAATCACGAGTAACCTGGATTTGGTTATATTGCTAGTCGACAGTAATTATGAGAAATTAGATTCATATGAGATAAAAACAGCTAAGTGCTGTTCATTCAACTGTAAATAGGGGGTGGGCAGAATTTTCAGTTTAATGCGATCTCTGATCGGCTTAGTATTATTACGAGCTCAATGATGGGGATCATTAGAAAGGAAAGGAGGGCGGGACAGCATAGCAGGAAGGAATGAGGGAGAAGTTGAAGGATGGAGGAGGTGGAAGTTGTCATATGCGTTCTTCCACTCAATCTTCACGTATAATATTCAGGAGTTGCTTCATTTATCAATACTGACAACACTGATGGGCATTGAGTTATTTTCTCAATGACAGAAAATAGGGGCATCTGTATAAGTCAGTGCTATTGGCAATACAATAACATAATATAAACTCTAAGGAGTCATTTCAAAAATGAAGGGAACATTACTGCCATTCAGAAAGTATCAAGGGTGGTAGTATAAAAGTGTGTTCTCTAACTAACAGCAGCTTTCCTATGTCATGCTGAAACAACCTTGTGCACGATTTGAGCAGTGACAAGCATTTAGGGGTGCGATTGTGCGACTGCAGTTTCCCGGTGACGGACATTTCCTTTAAACAATTGGAC
>NW_003531401.1:0-650 GCF_000181795.1 Trichinella spiralis
TTTTTTACAACGACGTGGTTGGAAACCAAATTTAACTACATATAAACTTGCTATAATGAGAAAAAACCGACACTGTATACAATTTTCAGTACCGCCATTAATATAAATTCAACATCTCAACCACTATCTTTCAACAACTGTCAAAATATCCGCATCTCAGTCATAAATTACAGTACAGTTTTAGACTTGAAAATATTTTTCAAATTTCTTATTCATTCTGATATTTCCTGTCAATCACCGATGACGATCAGTTTAATCTGGTCTTGTATTAAATGCACAAAATTTAATGTAATGACCGTAAGGTGATGGGCAATGAACGTGATTTACGAAGCAAATGATAGTCAAGCTTTATTTGAATTATCAAAAATTATGAATTCAGTTTTAATTCTTCAACATTTTACAAAAATAACCATTCGTGACATTATGTTACAATACAATATATATGAACATCAAAAGCAAAGGGCTAATATTTAGCAGTATTATTTGTATTCATTTTCAGAATGTAACATATTATAATTGGAATTTGTGAAAAAATTATAAACAGCAAGCCAGCCAATAATTGTAGTGATTTGAACGGCACAATATTTGATTTAAGTCACGGGGAAACTTCAACCAATAGCTCATCTGAGAGCAATGCACCAATCACAGTA
>NW_003531402.1:0-1059 GCF_000181795.1 Trichinella spiralis
TTTTTGGAGTTGGACATTTTGCTTTGGGAAAAGGTGAAAAATTTTAGGTGGAATTTGTCCTTTATTCCAACTGCCGCCCGACTGCGGAGATGAATGACAGTAATCGAATTGGTTTCTTGTGTTCGTTATGGTGCTCAATATAGGCCGGTATTATCTAAATATCGTTGGAATTTTGCCATCCTTTCTTCTTATTCCATTCTTTTACAAGGGGCCAGGGACAGAGGGTTTCAGCTGGAGTCGGAGGGGGAGCCTTTCAGTTTTCTTTTTCGATAGTTTTTGTCGATTCTTTTTGAAGGGAAATCGAAATTTAGCACTCGAACTGTTTAGAACTGGCGTATGAAATTCGGGTCCAATTTAAGGTAATGAGTGATGAAACTTCTTCCAAGAAAAAAAAATGTATAATCATTTTGTTTTTTAATTTCAAGTTACGTGACAATGTTCAATGGATGGACTTTTTGTCCAGCAACAAAATTCTGCATAGCGATGTCGCGTTGACTTTGTTGGAATTTTCCTTCTTTCAAAACAGCGTATCTGCACTGGAGGAGACGGATCGAATTTACGAACAATTTCTGCTCTTGGCGCAAAGGTTGGTCGTGTTCGACGCCAGCATGTGCGAATTTTCCAATTTGATGAATAATAGTAATAATTATTCCATCTTTGGAATTTTCGGCTGTTTCAATGTGATGTTCAAAAAGTTCCATTTACGGTAAAAATTTGTGAAATATATTTTGTACGTGATTTTGAGAGAGTTTAGAGATGAAGAAAAAAGAAGAGAAATTAGTCATAATAATGAATATTAAATTCGTTTTAAAATTTATAGTGACTTAACTCAGTTCAACGGTGGCAGCAGAACTATTTTGGTCGAAGTGTGCAAAGTTGGTGTGCATATTGCTCAGTTTCTGGAAAGGGGATACCTCCTGTGCCCTGTGAAATCAGAAGTTACATACGAGCGGATACGCGGCGCCCATTCTTTTGCGCACTCTCTCTCTCTGATATGTGTGTCTGTGTCTGTACGACCTTTTTTGCGTGGGATTCAGAATTTGTGAAAAAATTTTCAAC
>NW_003531403.1:0-844 GCF_000181795.1 Trichinella spiralis
ATTATCGTTAATATTGGAAAGTTCTATCTCATATCCTGTTGTTTGAACGATTATTCATCAACGGTCGCGGAGATTGTTTTCTGTGCATAACAAAAAGTAGGCGTACTACATGTTTAACACAATTTTCATGGAAATTTTCATTTACGAAAAGAAAATCAAATATTAATTATCAAGTATAACTCATCGATGATCATGCTGTGTATACTTTGATGTTACATCAATTCATAAATTCTAAATTTTGTTTTGAGGTTGATTTGAAATATTTTTAGTTAGATGGTGTTTTGCAACGTGAGAATAAAAGACGTCCTCAAAGGAAGTCTGACAAGCATCTTCATTTATATTCAGTATGGCCAATCCCATTTATTATGCAACTCTTCAAAAAATGTATCTCCAAATGATGGGAAGTTGACTATTTTTGTAAGTTGCAGTTTTTTTATTGAATGACATGGTAAAAATGCTTGACATAGATATTGAATATATAAAGTGCTAAATGATAACTAAGCAATCGGTTCTTTGAAATTAATAAGTTAACTCTGTTGAAAATGGTAATCATTGAAAAAGTATAATTATCGTGCTGATTATTATTGCATGCGAGGCAGCGATCCTGAACTAATAGTTGATAGTTGCTTAATTTCGGTACGATTAACGTTATTGCTCAGCTTCATTTGCGTAACAGTTTTTTCTGCTTCTTTGCATTGCGTGCTAATATTATTTGAGATATATAGAGACTTTTCATCAAGCACGTATTGAGGACTTTGTTGTCGTTCAACAATTATTATAGTTCTAATTGCTAATCCATTACCTTATGGTACGTTTTCAAAGCGAACCAGCATTGGTAGGTCAG
>NW_003531404.1:0-1098 GCF_000181795.1 Trichinella spiralis
TAACTATCTCGGTCGTGTAGTAACAATAAAATCAACAATGCTCATGATAATAGTGGTAAAGATCAAACTGAAATCAGTTAAATTAGTCGTTTTATACTTTTTCATTTCAAAGTATAATAATGCTAATGGACGAAACAGCTGGTGCGAATGTTCGTTTGCCAAACAAGTTGCTTAACATTGTAGCACAGCAGCAATGCGACAGTTGTTTATTCTGCACTGCAGCTAACATTTAAGCAACAAGTAGGTAAATTCAAATGGACCAGAGTTTTGGAAAATAAACTACATACAGTCCGATTGCATGAATCCTCAGCCAGTCGGTTGCAAACTCAAAAATCACATTAAACAAAAATTGATGAAATGAAATGAACGAAGAACGAAGGAAATACATGCAGTCATATACATTAGTATATTGTCACATTCAATTATTTGCATACACAAATGTATGTAAATAGTTGTGATGGTTGAAAGTGATTTGAATCAGACGAATTTCATATGCAGCCGATTTTGTCGCGTTGTTGGCTGAATATACACACGAACGATTGCAACCTTTGTTCAAGCTTGATTTTGCAGACAGTAAGCTTTCCAGCGGAGTGGAAAAGCTAACGAATTTGTTTGAATTTCCATGCTAAATGTCTTGTTTGTTAACTATTTCAATGATTATTAATAATAATTGTTTAAAAAGGAAAGTGTTTATTACAGTATTGATTTTTTTAATAAACATTCATCATTTCTTTGATTAATCATCATTTGTGAATGATGATTTTAAGAAAAAAATAATAAACTTTTCGAAACATCCCTTGGAATTTGCAAATCTTAAACCTTAGATTATTCTGGTTATTTTTTCGGATCATCAGCATCAGTTCAAAAGTAGCAATTCATCCGACTCCATTGGTCATTTTTAATTGCAAATTTTTCCATTCTATAGAAAAGGTAATTGACTTTTGTCACCTGAGCATTACAACAAGCTGAAAAAGTCAAAAGCGCGATCAGACTATGATGATCGATTGTTTGCTATTTATTATAATTCAGGATGATTGTTGTTTCGGTTCTGTTTCTTAATAAACCTAACTTATTCACCATGTTCCATTTCTTTTTTTT
>NW_003531405.1:0-1206 GCF_000181795.1 Trichinella spiralis
GCAAGAAGAACAAAATGGGAATGCACAAAGTGTGACACCACCTGTCACAAAGTAAGTAATATTTACGCTAATTATTAAGCTATTAATTTATTTTGTTTTTCAGGCATAACATCTTGGAGGTCCCTGAAGAAACTGACTGCAATGGAATAACATCTGTAAACATCGTTCCTGTCGCGGTAAGTTCTAAGTACTTTTGTGAACGTCACGTTTCAGATCAGTCTCAAGATCGAGAAGAGTAGGAAGGAAGAACTTCAAGAAAGAGACATCTGCTCACCAGGTAAGGAAAAATTTGACAGGGTAAGGAAGATTTGGAAGAGAAGGTGGTAAGTAACTGGAATTCTGGAAGTGCCCACATCATAGGCCAAGCCTTTGGAAGAGGAGGAGAGGAGTATTGGTTGTGAGGAGAGGAGTACAGGTTGGGAGAAGACAGAAGAGGCAGGATAGCTATGCGGAAAGTAGCATCAGAGGGATACACTTTACTTAAACAATGCCTCAAGCTATATTTCAAGATTTGGATTTGCCCCCAGGCTAAGCCCAAGGCTATGCTTCAGGCAAAATATTTGCCTTCAGGCTATGCTTCGGGCTACGCCTCCGGCAAATTTTTCGTAATTTGTGAAAATTTTCGAGATTTTCAAAAAGATAGCCGCGGGCTACGCCCCAGGCTACGCTTCAGGCAAAATTAAAAAAATATTTACCCTCAGGCTATGCCCCAGGCTATTTTTGAAAAACATTTCCCTTCAGGCTATGCTTCAGGCAAATTATATGCAAATATTTGCCCTCAGGCTATGCTTCGGGCTATGCCTCCGGCAAATTTTCCGTAAATTTCCAGAATTTTTCCAGAAATTTCAAAAAAAATAGCCCGCAGGCTACGCCCCCAGGCTACGCTTCCAGGAAATTTTAAAAAAAATATTTGGCCTTTAAGCTAATGCTCCCAGGCAAATTTCCAAAAAATATTTACCTTTCAGGCTATGGCTTCAGGCAAATTAATTGGCAAATATTTTGCCCCTCCAGGCTATGCTTGGGGGGCTATGCCTCCCGGCAAAATTTTTCATAAAATTTCTAAAAAATTTTTCCAAATTTTCCAAAAGATAACCCCCCGGGCTACCCCCCCAAAGGGGGGCCCCTCCAGGGCAACCCTTTTAAGAATGCCCCGAAAAGGACGAATAAAAGAAATCCCCCCCCACCTAAACTCCCCCCCCTCCCCCC
>NW_003531406.1:0-796 GCF_000181795.1 Trichinella spiralis
CTTTCATTGTCAACAAATTCGAACACATGGATTCGAAATTGAAATTGGTTTGTTTGTCCAATACAATATGCAAAATTATACAAATATTTCAAATTATTGATTATTACTCTGTTTTCTTTTCTCTCTTTTAGCTGGATGGAAAAATTAAAAGTATCATTGAAGCGAATGAACGATTTCAACAACGATATGACACTTTGAATAACAATGCAAAAAATTTGCTTTCAAATCTTGTCTTTCTAGAAGTAAGTTGACGACATTTGGAGGAGGAAGGGGGGAGGGGGAGGGGGAAACTGATTTCCATCCAACATCTCTTTCACCTGTAGAGTGATTACCCATGACCTTTCTAGAGACATCCAGGCCCTGTACCCGAGGACCCCATTGAACCTACTAATTTCCCCCTACTGTATCCATGGTCTACTTGAATTTCATTTTCCTTTCATCCGCAATATTTATGTAATGTGGATAATTATATATATTTTTTGAAAATCAGGATTGCCACATCCTTACTTCCATCATCTTCTCGAATAATATAAACTTTCTTTTTCAAAAAATGTATCTGAAGATTGGCCAGCACTTCTATTGCATGCTTGAATTGTATGTTCCTCTCATGAAAATCTTCCAAACATTATTTCTGGTATATCCAAAACACTTGCTGATAACCAAACCTTCCTGTGGAAATATCCCTTGCACATCAATCTTCAGCTCTTTCATCCAACCTAGATAAAATGATAATAACGATACTTCGCATGCCTCGAATATACATAACTTTGAATGACACAGGATTTTGTTGACTTGT
>NW_003531407.1:0-970 GCF_000181795.1 Trichinella spiralis
AACTGCAAGTGAACTGAACTGGAAATGGGTTTGGTTGACTGGTTCCTCCATGCTTTGGAAACCAATTTTAACAAATGACCTCTGCCGAAGCAACAACGCTAAAGCGCACGCATATCATCGTGCTTCGTTAATCAATAATTTTGAAACGGAAATAAAAAATTTGTTTATTTCCCCCTCCAATTAACACTCTCACCCATCGATGAATAAATGATTTATTGTTCCATCCATGAATTTTCAAATATAATAACTGTTCGACACAAATGATAATTTAATACAAATAAATAACGATATACTGGTGGATTTTATTGTTTCAATGTTCAAAATTTTTGTATCAAATTTTCATGCACATGATTACGGTAAAACAGATCAAATCAAATCAAATAAGAAAATTTGAAATTTTTCACACACACATGCAGAATATTGGCAAAAATATTTTAAAATAAACTTTGTCAATGGTTTTACGTGATTAATATTCAAATCGATTCAAACTACTTACCGAGCACAAAAATGGATATTGTTCACTTTTTGAAGTAGCCGATTGAATTACCACAATTTAACCAAGCTATTCTTATTCTTCTTCTTCGTTCTTCCAATTATATGTATATGTATATATATGTATCAACTTCGCCAAGCAATTTATATGGAATATTGAATTGCAAAGATTGTGTTTCAACTGTGTTGCATAATTCAAATATCAACATTAAATTGCAATTCTCTCGTCGAAGATATTGCTGAAAAGGTGAAAAATATTTTCATTTCAAATCAAAAAATATGCTTGAAAAATTTTTGATTAATTTCACGAAAAATTCTCCGCGCCCGAACTGGCCGCGGACCAGATGTGGCTTATATTAATTATTATTTTTTTGAACTTTCTGCGCTCATCGTCACGCTAGCCTAACTTTAGCTAGCTAGCTAGCTAGCTGCTGGCGTGAATCGGATCGGTTCTTTGGAAATGTTTGAAATCAACTGT
>NW_003531408.1:0-520 GCF_000181795.1 Trichinella spiralis
AATCTAAAGTGTATTGACATGGTCAAGAAATCAAATTTCAATAGTGATCCATTTTTGAAAAGTTTTGGCGTACAAATTAAAGCGGAACCAATGATTGTTGATGGACGAGTCTTGCCTCCGCCTAGGTTGGAATATGGTAAAGGAAATGGAGGACGTGTAAATAATAATTATTCATATCATTCATTTTGAAAAATATTTGTTTCATAATTTTTCTCATATGTTTAGCAAATAATTCTTACACCAAAAGATGGAGCATGGAATTCGAATGAATTTAAATTTTTTGAATCTGCTTATTGTGAATCATTTGGATTTGTATCGTTTCTACCACCACATAAAGCATCAATGTTACAGTGAGTATTGCAAAATTTCATTAATAAATCATATTAGCTTTGTTGATTATTTGCTTGATTTTTAGGGAATTTTGTCTGCAAATTGTCAGAACATGTCGTAGTACAGGAATTGAAATGCCGGACAGCCCAAAATTTTATGAACAAGCGCGGAAAAATGAGAATCCACCACA
>NW_003531409.1:0-627 GCF_000181795.1 Trichinella spiralis
AAAATTCTGCCCCACCCCCCTATTTCGAATTGAATGAACAGCACTTAGCTGTTTTTATCTCATATAAATTTAATTTCTCATAATTGCTGTCGACTAGCAATATAACCAAATCCAGGCTAATCCTGATTCTTTTGTTTTATTCTTTTCATGAAATGTAATACAAAATTGTCACCCGCATAAGTTTCTTGAATTCATTTCAAATCGCTCAGTTACTGAATTTCTGCGATGAGGGTTTTTCTTACATTGTATGAAGCGCGCTGATGCAGTGCTCAACCAAGTTTGCAGTCTTGCTATAAATTATCATTAGGCGCAAACGAACGTGAAGGTGAGCTGTCAAGCGGCTTACCCACTGGAGCAGCCGCTTACCATCATTATGTCTACTCTGCGCACTTGTAAACTTCTGTGTTGAGATAAACTGCATATTACAAAATTTCATGACGACTGTTTAATTTTCCATAAATCTGAAAAAGTTTTTTATTTTCGCAACTATTTTCAGTGGAAGCTATTTTTTTACTATCCATATAATTTTGATTAGATGAAAAACATTGATAAAATATAAATTATTGAATCACCTTGTACTTTCAAGCAACTAAATTACACAACATGCATAAATACACAGTGGTAGCA
>NW_003531410.1:0-854 GCF_000181795.1 Trichinella spiralis
GTGGATTCTCGTCCACGTTTTCACATTTTCTTTGCTCCATTCTTTAACCCTGAAAGAAGGAGATTAAATCAAAACTATCTTCACTTTATCACAAAAAAGATTTACAACAAATCTAATAATTAAGTGCTATCTAATTAAACAATAATTGTTTACAAAATGAGTAAACACCCTTTAAAAAAATCACAAGCAGAAAAATGGAATACTTGTCAGTAATTCTGCAACCGACCTTAGCAGCTACTTAACGCTATAATGAACTCAGAGAACGTTCAACGATGCTACTAATTGGCACGTAAATTAAACAAACAAACGCACCCTTACTGATGATAAGGCGCCTTATAGCGATAGTTATTTGCATAATGCAGCGTTAGAAACCGGGTTTTAGTGCGTTAGAACTTTTGGCTGAAGATGAAGTCTAACCTAAGCCGTAATATGAGCAGAAGAAATGTACTGCTTAAATTCTATCAATAAGGAAAGGACTATTTTAAAATTCAAAAATGACCTTGACGTTTAAAATCCATTCAAAATATAAACTAACTAAAACGCCGTAACTAAACAAAATTCACTTTAGACAAAATACAACTACGTATGTCTGAAAATTTTCTTTAAATCGGAAAATCAAGTAGCTGAAATGAAGCTAATTTCAAGTGAACAATTTGCGGATAAAAGCTTGCTTGTGGTCAATTGAAAGTGTGCGTTAGCTACTGCAAAGTGATTTTCGCAAGATCGTATTTTAATAATAGATAAACAATGCGTACAGGGAGTATTTATCATTTCCATTCTCTATTGCATTGTTAAGTGATTATGACCTAACAAATGAAAAAATTGTCCCTTTACTGCTCAATGCCGCCCTTCTT
>NW_003531411.1:0-773 GCF_000181795.1 Trichinella spiralis
GAAGCAACAAGTTTAAAAAAACAGTTGGATTTGTACAAAAAATAAGGAAGCCCTGCTTTTCCAAAAGACAGAAAATATGGCCCAAAAGTTATCTTGTTTCAGAAAAATATTTGCTGGGGATGGGGAAAAAAAATTAAACTTACTTAACTTCCTCCCCAAAAAAAAAATTTCAAAAAATATCAAAACAAATAAATGTGCCAACGCTATAGGCCATTTATTCTGAAACTACTGGGTAATCATTGCTTAAATATTGCACGGTACGCTAAGATAAAATAAATTTAATGAATTGAAAACGTTGAAGTTTGACAATACAGAAGAAACATCAGTTATGGTTAAAATCAGAGAAAGAACTCCGCAAGTTACAGAACCATTACTAAAACGGTGAAGAAGTCTCAGTAACTCACCATAAGAAAGAAGCTAAGCAGAGGAGGTCAATGAAACTGCACATGAAAAATTGGTACCGATACAAAATGTGGGATAATGGAATGGGCTGTGGCAGGGTTCACCAATTATTCAGTAACTTCTCATAGATTGCATAGTACATTCATCTTTCACTATATTTTTGCTCACCATTTGTGAAATCCTATATGAACAGAACGGAAGCCAAGGAATGAAAAATCATCGTCACGAAAAAGAAGATGGTATGGAGAAGAAGAGCTTTGCGGGCTTTAAGATTGCTGCTCTACACATCGAAAAAAAGAATAATCAAGAGGATTGCATTTTTCACATTTATTCAGGGTCAAGGGAAAAAACAGAATAAGACATTGCCCTAG
>NW_003531412.1:0-678 GCF_000181795.1 Trichinella spiralis
TTGGAAAATCGGTAATAGACCACTTAGGGTACGGATGGTACATTCAAGGTTGTACCAATGATATCAATAGCATTTTACCATCCATGAAATTGTGGCGAGTAAGCTGGTGCCAGTAGACTGTTGCTATGTACGGTTAAAGATATTGGCAAATAAGAGTTTATTTTTCAAGCTTCAATAAACAAAGCGGCTGTCCCTTAACGTCAATCTTTATCCCCAAAACAAATAATTTGTAATTTTTGAAATCCACCCCTGAAACCACCTTTTGTTAATGGCGTTCCACTGAAATGGTTGTTTATTAATGTTTGGTTGTTGGCTGCTGTTGGGCTAATGAAAAAATGAAAATCACCTATTTTAACTTTATTTTTTTGAATTGGTTTTTTCTGAATTGTTACCTATCCGCCATTTGAATATAACGTCCACTTTGATACCATAAAAATATAAGAAATAAATGATAAAAAATTACTTTCCAAAAAAATACTGGATAAAGGAAAAAGTATAGACTACCCCCACAAAATAAATATATTTTTAAATAAAACCAAAATTTTCCACGGAAATGAACGAAAACCTTTCCATGCCCAAAAACAAAAATTTTTGGGAAAAAAAAAAAAACCATTTTTTCCACCTTTTTTTTATTGGTTCGACGGCCGCCCCCTATCTTATCTTAAAAAAGGTCTACAC
>NW_003531413.1:0-1307 GCF_000181795.1 Trichinella spiralis
GTATACCCAGCTTCACGAAGCTTTGGGGAACTTTCAAAAAGGGGACAGCATTAATATTTTGAAAACGTAAATTTTAATGGAATATTTCCACTACCCAAAAAGTTACGCCGTTTCTTGTCATTTGTAGTTTGCATAATTACTGATTAGATGAATGGAAATTTTTTTTAATGAATAAACATCAAACAAGGATACTCTTCTTTTTATTGTTCCTTTTGCTTGCAGCGTCACATTCGCTGTCCATCTTGCAGTTTGCAGTGTCTGGTAGCGCTGCATGATTCAGTTCCCTTTAATTTTTTGATTCAAAGTTTGTGAAATGTCTATTCGGAAAATTATTTATTCAAATTTTGCAAATGATGTAAAAACAGACCCACATCATTAAATTCCATTGAAACGATGTTCAAATATCATTACAGTAAATATTTGTAAAAAAAATACATCATCTTCGATTTGCTTAAAAATAGCTTTGTTCGAAGTAGGATAATTTAATCTTATTAATTTTTTCCACAAAGTCGGCAATCTTTATTTTGCTACACAAAACAACATTAGAGAATGCAGCGGAAAAGAAGCTGAATAATTTACGATCTTGATCTTCGGTGTCTAGATGAATAATATCTACGCGTAGAAGTGGTGGAACGTGATGATCGCGATCGAGACGTTCGTTTTCTTGATCTACTTCTTCTTCGTCTACGATCTTCTGTACTTCTTCTATGTCGACTGTGGGATGATGACTTCGATCGCCGCCGACGTCGACTTCGAGACCGTTCGTTCAGCTTCATGCATTTCGCGTACGAAAGCGGTAATTTGTCGAAATTCATCAGCCTCCCTTTGCTCTCCTCCTCCTTCTTCTTCTTCCTCTTCTTCTTCTTCTCACTTCCATAGCAAGCGTTAGATGATGGACCAATTAAAAGTAACTTTCTGAAGAAATCCCGAAGCGCACAGTTCACCCCTCTGATATAATGGGCGTGGTTTTTTCACTTTTTCTTTCCACAACGCAGCTTTTTTCGCCTTTTGCCGTATTTTCTTTGGAAACTCATCTACAAATTTTTTCGGCTCGATATCGACCTGGCCCGGTTTTAAATTAAAATTTTTCTTTAAACATTCTTTCTGCTCCTTTTTGCCGACTTTCCGGGAAAAGCCGTAATTTCTCTTCGCATGTATTCGTCAACGCTTTTCACTGTACTTTCTGTTCCATCGCCACTTCCATCAACGAACTTGCAATCAATTTTCAGCACAGTCACTCATCATACATCCGGATCGACTGCATGACAGATTATCGCGTCTCTCGTGATGCGCATCAAGTTCGCTTT
>NW_003531414.1:0-652 GCF_000181795.1 Trichinella spiralis
AGCATTCGAGCGTTATTAGCTGATGAGCGAAACCTACTGTCGCAGTATTTGTTTGTCTTTTGTAATAAGTAATTGCAAGAAACTGATGAATCAAATATCAGATATCATCATCCGTCTCAAATTTTTGACTGCTGAAATTATGAACTGGGAACGGGCAGGATTTTTCATAGATGTCAGTTCAAGTATTACTATTACTAGAGTAAACGAGATGTACATCATAGAGCAAGAAGCAAGCTAGTGATAACGAGCATAATGCTAAACCCAGCTGACTTGGCTTGACACAAAACGGGATCAGAGCAAAAGCAGTTTAAAAAAATTCAAGACTGCTAATTCTACTTTCGTTTATTGCTGTGTTTAGGGTCAGCTTCCTTGTGTTCATTTCCTTGTCGTTGTTTTGACATTTTTTAATGAAGGTGGGAAACAAATAAATGATGAAATTTAGTTTTGTGGACCTGAAAAGGCACTAACAGAAGTTAGTATAGAAATAAAAGGTGTGTCTACACCCCGGGAGTGTACACAATCGTGTTCATAAATATTGGGATGTGTGCTGAAGGTAAAGGAGAAATATGATTGTAATATCACCATCAAGCATATCTTTTTTGTGTGATGAGTGACACCAAGTGGAATCTAAGATAAAAAAATGGATTTGGGG
>NW_003531415.1:0-1074 GCF_000181795.1 Trichinella spiralis
TAATAGCAGAAGTGAAAAAAATTGATTGGCTTAAAATTTAATAAAGGAAACACGTGAAATCTATACCAACGATTTTCATAATAACAGCAGCTACCGAGATTGACCATTTACAAAATGGCAGAACATAGAATCCTGTTCTGAAATTCTATCCAAAGTGTTGTTCACAATTGGCAATGACTCAGTTTTTGTATGCAATACCAAGTAGGTACCAGCAGTATGGTGAACTTAAAAGACATTGGTACATCTCCATGTAGTTTTGACGATTAGTTTAACAAAATGGTGGTACGTTAATTTATCGGGAAGTTTAATAGAAAGGCGAATGGGGAGTAAGCAACAACCAGATTAATGTCTTTCATAATCAGCAAAAGAGTGAATGGCTTTCGTGAAGTTCTCAGTTTTGTTGATTTGGAAGTAGAATATAATGGGAACGTTGAAAACAATGGGCAGACACTTCTTCACGGAGTTGTCGTCATTGCTGAGCCTCTTGCTCATTGCTTAATGCTGTATTCCTAGTTGTGATATTTGTTTGCGTTTAAGTTACCTACTATATGTTGTTCTTGTTGATTGCCTGTTGATGAAATGAAGAATTCATGTTGAAACCTGAAATTCATTATACTGTATTACTGTGTGGATATATATATATATATATATATACAAATAGATAAGTGTACGTGTGTGTGTTTGTCAAAGTACCTTGCGTGATAATAAAACTTATTTCCGTTAATTTCTTTGTGGTGCTTCTTTGAATCCTCTCTCTAGCTCTTGTGTTTCTGCTACTTGATCTTACGTCTGTTGGCCTGATTTACGTGATAATACAGATCGAACTGACCAAAAACTCAACATACCTGAACAATGAATGGTGACTTTCAAAGAATTTTAAACAGCTCATAATTAACTTATTTGATGAAATTTAATTTTCAATAATGAAATTATTAGTTTACAAAAAATTTGCGCAAAATGACATTTTTCTTTTGTATTAATCAAAAATACTGTTAAGGAACGTGATAGCTGCCTATCTGGTTTTAAATGCCATTGCAATTTTGTAAAGTTAGAATTTTGCATAGAGTTAAAGTT
>NW_003531416.1:0-1096 GCF_000181795.1 Trichinella spiralis
GTTTCGTAAATTATATTCCAAATACCAAAACGGCAAATACACAAAAACAATATTTCAAAATCCACAGACAATTTCAATTTGTTGCTGCTATCGAGAGCTTTAATCTGAACTTTAAAATCACCAACAACTTCTATATACGAATCAAGGAAAAAATGAACAGTAGCTCATTTTAAATAATATTTAAAGCAAAAATAACATTTCAAAAATCCAATCATTCAATCAACCATATTTACCGAGATTTTTTCCAAAGTAACTACATAATCTCCAACTGCATCGGCTTCAGCGACGTGACTCCACAGTACGTCAACTTCGTCAAGAAGCCTACGCATTCTTTCAGCATCATCCGAATTCTCCTAAATCTACACGCACACAGCCACACACATAGCTGAATTGCATTATCTAAGAAATTCATCATTTGAAAATGCTCAACTTGTTGCAACAATTCGTCATACTCAGCGGCCATTTCATCACGAGCGAAATACAGTGAATGACTGAACTGAATTTCAATTATAAAATTCAAACGACAACTAATTTACCAGATTCACTTTCATTAAGTGAATCACGAAATGTTCAAATCTGAATTTTCAGTCCACTAATTTCCCATTGTCTTTCATTTCTAAGGTTGTTCTTGTTTCTTTCTTTCATTCCAAAGCATTCATGTACATTCAATAAATTACCTTTACTATTTAGTTTCTCACCTGCTTTTCCATCTGTTCACAATGCAAAGGCACAGAAGCTCAATTATTCTTTCACAACTGATCAATAAATTAAATATTTGCAATTCAACAAAAAATATCCACTTACCACTGCTGATTTGGATTCCTCTTCAAGTTCACCACTGTTGTCACCTTCGAATTCCAATTTGGCAATAAAAGAAAAAAAGATAAAAATCCACTGATACAATAATTACAAATTGTAAACAAATACCACTTGAAATTAGCATGAGTGTATGTTGAACCGATTTTCAAGGTCCAAATACTTTTGATCAATCCTGAAGCTCATTCAATTCACATTTGCAAATCCACCATCACTGAAATTAACATCTCTCGGGACATTACAGTAGCATACACAATTTCGATGATCTTTATATTCTCTT
>NW_003531417.1:0-769 GCF_000181795.1 Trichinella spiralis
TTTGTTCCTCCATCATAATGTTCTAGAACTGCTCTCGAATATTCGAGTATATTTGTATCATGGCCGTTGGAATTATTTTTACATTTTTTCAAGATTCATTTTTTTATTGTTTTTCAACTTTTAATCATTTTTACATTGTATCAGTGTACATCCTCATGTTCGACAATTTGCTCGTTTATTACATATTCTCTGAAGAATAACGCAATTTTATTAAAATTTCAATTATATTGTTTTTTTTGCTTTTTATTTACAGAACCTACTTTCGCGTTCCAATACTGTAGGCAGAAACATGAAGATGTCTAGATTGTGGCTAATTAAAGGCGCGCTTTTTGACACCGGCAACTTTGTGTGATACCTGTTGCTTTGTTTTTTTTTAATATCCCAATTTCCATGTTTAACTTTTTTGTGGGGGGGATAGAACAAATTGTTATTTTTTTTTCCGACACCCTTTTCTGTATTCTCATAATCGCAATTAAATGTAAGCTTTCCATACAGCTTAATCAAAATACATGCTACCAAAGTAATGTACAACACTGGATAGCTGCTTTTATTTTTTTTTCGAATCGTTTTGCCCCCGTTTCCTAAGATCAACAAAGTTCTGATGCAGTTTCCCTCTAAACAATGTCTCATGCATGCTGGCCCGATCGAAACCTTATCCCCGCTACTTCCTTACCCACGCTCGTATTGATTACCAACTGACAAGCTCATCAACCAGAATCGATGAGCATCCCCAAGTCTCACTGCTTTACCCCGGTATATATCGAATGCC
>NW_003531418.1:0-930 GCF_000181795.1 Trichinella spiralis
GACAACTCTGTTCGGTTTAAATTGCGAATCCCAATGTCCACCGTCAAAAAAAAACCAGGGGGAAGCGGGGTAGCCTGGCTTTACGTAGCTAATGGGTTTCGGGGCCAAAAAAACCAATGGTTCTTTATAATGCATGGGGGAGTTTAAAGTACCCAATGAGTAGGTAGAAAGAGGAAGGAATTCCCTCAACATATATTAACATGCAAAGTAATAATGCCAATGTTCTTTTGACCCCTAAAAACGGTATCAAAATATTGATAAAAATATCCTAATAAGTAATTCATTGGATGGAAAATTATAAATACAAATGGGCAAGAAAGCAAGACATGAAATGTTTGTTGTCATTGTTCTTATTAACGTATTTATGTTGGAAATTATTCATCAGTGTACTTTGAGGAATTGTACCTGAATTTAAGTTACGGTAGCATACGGTAGATTGAGTGGTGTAGCGGCAAAGTTGAAAGTGAAGTGTGTGATTTGGCCCATTTCAACGAAGAAATTTGCAACATATAATTTCTTGATGGTTACAGGTTGAACAAATATTTACCGTTTCTTTGAATTTAGCTTATCTATTTAGTGTTTTGTGTTGAATGATCAAATGTTGCAGCACGAGACGGTGGCAAAGAAGAAATTATAAAGATCATTCGAAATGTTGTTGTTAATGCTACTGTTAATGGTCCCGGAAGAGATGGTAAATTTCAGTGATGGTTGGATTTTGCAAATGTGAATTTGAATGGAGCTTCAGGATTGATCAAAAGTATTTTGGACCTTGAAAAATCGGTTCAACATACACTCATGCTAATTATTCAAGTGGTATTTGTTTACAATTTTGTAATTATTGTATCAGTGGATTTTTATTCTTTTTTTCTTTTATTGCCAAATTGGAATTCGAAGGTGACAACAGTGGTGAACTTGAAGAGGAATCCAAAT
>NW_003531419.1:0-1693 GCF_000181795.1 Trichinella spiralis
TAAGATGATACCAGATAATTAGTCGATTACTGGATTATATTAATTTATTAGCCTGCGTGCATGGGCCTACATCTATTTTTAGTAAATTATGTTGGAGTAATTTAGTCCAGTGGGGGACAGATCGGTCAAATGGAAGTGATGGATTTTGTAATGCAAATAGTACGAGTTATTCCAATATAAGAGTGTGTACGTTCCTGTCATTTAGTATACTAGGGGAATGGTTCTGGTTGTACATGGATTTCCAAATGAAATTGCGCCGAAGGGTATGCAAGATACTCGTTCTTTGAAGAGTACAATGAATTTGACTTTCAGTCGAATGGACAAGGCAACATCCAGATGGTCGCGTCGATTGTGAGTATTGAAGTTAAGTAAACGTCAAAAAGAAAGTGCTCGTGATCATCATATAAAAATCATTCGTCACATGACTATCGTAGGACCATGGTATCGGATGCATATGACTGCTTGATGGTCATGCGAAGTAAGTTTATTCGGGCTGTTGCTGAATGTGTAATGTCGGATGTTTCAGAATTATGACACAATGCTAGAAAATACTATAGTTACTCCGCCGCATATAGAGGTTATCATTGGGCCAGAAAAATACTGGAGATAGAAGTGAGTACGAGAAGTATGTCCAAAAGCCCTCGGACGCAGCCAACCGGCATTACAATTTGGTTGGGCAAGTAATTCCACTCTGACCAGCGTCCGGTGTAATTTATTACGGGCCATTTGACCGCCGGCGGCAGGGTTAAGTACTACTGGCTTGCACAGTTGGTACAGGCTTGTATCAATCACGTAATTTGTCAGGCTTCAGACTCTAGTCCAAGCGACAGTCCGATGGCGGTCCCCGTTACTCAAGTCAGTCGGACCAATAAAACACAGGGAAAATGGGGCGCGCGCAGATACCATCATCCAACCGAAATACCTTCTGCGAACACGGAATGATACAAGTTGAGCTTCGGCTACCCGGCGAAAGGGGTCCGTCATCCGTCGCAGAACAGCGTCGCCAACCCGTCCTTTTTCTCCAAAGCACGTCTCCACTTCGGTCGTGGTGAATTGCCGTCGTTCGCCTCGACGAGGCAGTCGTGCGACACGCCCGTGCGCAGATGCTTCCGGTCGAAACAGTCGTCGCAGGCGAACAAGGCGGATCTTTTGTGCGCCGAAAATCCCATGTTCCCCGACGACGACGACCGCTGTTCGCCTCACTCGCAGCAGTACGGTAGCAGTGGAGTACCTGCTTTTCAAAACACGGATACTGTAGTGGTGGAGAAACGGACTTCGGCGTCGAACGCGGCCGCCGAGACGTGGCTTTTCGGCATATTTAGCACCCGAATGCGATTGTTGATGCTCAAACGGGCCTCTTGGCCGCGCAGGGTCTCGTCGACCGTTCGTTCTCCGAAAACTCAAATCAAATGAACCGCTGTGCTGTTCGGTAAAGCGATTAATATTGCCAGTGGCGGTGGAGTTTGCGTTCAGCTCTAATGTTGCTTTCCGGATCTGCTAATAATAGAACTAATGCTTCTCATACTTTCGTGATGATGCTGAAATGAATTGTTCATCGTGTGTGATGGTCATCAACATCTTCTTCTAATAGTACATCAACTTCGAGACGGATTCAAAAAAAGCTATCAGTTTCATAAGCAAAATTTGGAAATTGATATATGCCTGTTGCACTGTCAATCACTGATTTCAACAA
>NW_003531420.1:0-767 GCF_000181795.1 Trichinella spiralis
CTGTTACTTTGTTGAGCGCTGAGTTAACACAGCTTTATGCAATTAGAGACAGACTTACTCAAAAAAACTGAGTAACGCAACGTTTCAAACTTAGGCACGATTTCATGATATCACATATATATATCACTATATTATATCAAATGATAGTAGTTTATATATCAGATCACATCAGCTAAGCGCAGTTCATTCAGCTCAAAATTGTGGGGAGGGGTGGGTAGAATTTTCAATTGGAAAGCAAGGTGGGACAACAAAAGAGGAAGGAAGGAGGGAGAACTTGCAGGATGGAGGGGGTGAAAGTTGTCAGAATGTGAATCACATTCCTTCACTCAACTTTCACGGAAAACAATCAGGCGTTCCTTCATTTATCAATAATGACAACATTAATGGAGATATTGAGTTATTTTCTCAATGATAAAAAACAGTGGGATCTATAAGTCTGTGCTATTGGCAATACAATGGCATCATAGGGTCTTAAGGATGAAGTGAACGTTAGTGCCATTCTGAAAGTTTCAAGAATGGTGGTTAAAACTGTGTTTTCTAGCTAACAGCAACTTTCCCATGTCATGCTGAAACAATTCTGTTCGCAAATTGATCAGTTTAGAGCATTTAGGGGTGTGAGTCTCTTTCCCGGTGACAGACAGTTCCATTAAACAGTTGGCCAAGTATTTTACCTCAGCAGTAAATATCACAGAGGGGATTAAAGATAATGTGGGAGTGGTTCAACGACTATGTCATACTATTTTACAAATGCATTTGTAAGGACTATT
>NW_003531421.1:0-1525 GCF_000181795.1 Trichinella spiralis
CAGTATTCTGATCACATGAGTCACATTTAAGGATAGATGAGTCTGTTAGCTTTATGTGCTGTATCCCTAGAGTAACTATTTATTTAAAGGGTGGTAGTTCTATGTTTTAAGATGTATCCCAGAAAGGGTTGTGATTAGTGAGTTTTAGGGTGTCTCGTTTAAGATGCTGTAGGGATTTTCACCTAGTATAATTTCTCAGAGTACATATAATAGTAAACTTCTTGCTCGTTCTCTCTAGTGCGAGTTATTAAACAAGTGATAGGTTACCTATGCACGGTCAAGTTACCGTGGCTCATCGATCAAGATATATTGGCAGGAGGATATAATATATTAATATTTCATTGGTACAAGTGACAGTAGAGGGTTTGGAGAAAGTCGTAACATGTAATCAAAAAAGACTCATACATGACGTTACGATGGGGCAACATTTTCTGGTGGTAATAGATAGATAAATAGCACACGCAAGCTACGGTAAGCAGTCCTTTGTTCATGTACACGTAAACAGTATGTCACAAATTGTTTAACTCTTAGTCGCCATCGATGAAGTTCTTCTCAAATTACATTTTTCCATCAGATGCAACTTTTACCATGCACATGCACCAGGGACTAAAAAATGCTGAAGCATCTATCTTTATGTGGCTCATCCATGTGATTGTGCCAAAGAAATTGAAAAATTAAAAGTTGAGGGTCTTCGCCCTGCGATACATCAGCTACGTTCAACCTGTTGCATGTTCGGTCACAGCTCAGATCATCAACCGTCCTGAGCAACTTCGATCCAGAATTTCCATTCTGATTTCGCCTTTCGTTCAAGGCATATGTGATGCTCGCCAACATTCGTGGAAGTGACGTGATAACAAGTGCAACATGCGTCAAAACAAACGAAAAACCGTCGTCACTATACAACCATATTCCATTTCCTCACGACATAAACCTGTTATTGCTCTACCGGAAATCAATGACGTCATCCCTTCTTCATTTGAAACTGCTACGTTGTTGACTGGATTTCTTTTCATATTTGTAACGGTTGATCTTTTGTTCCCACCGACAAAAAACGCTTTACTGCGCTTCTCCACCAATCGAAGACACGAATGGATTAACCAGCGACATACCACTACTTGCCGTTTTCGCTGGAACCCATCCACTTTTGCCTATAAATAGTGTAGCACGCAGGATGAAAATGATCATTAGTAGACATGAGCTCAAATAGATACGTTATCGTTGGGAATGTACAAGAGACCATACACGAAGAGCCCCTCGCGCCGTGTTATAAATGTGTGTACAACGTCAAAACAACGACATGATCACTCGCTCGACTGCCACCGGGCCTGCCTTTTAAATACTAAGCGAGGCGGGGGTGGGTGGGCTCCCGCCATATCGGCCCAAAAATTTGGCCGCGGGTAGTCCCCCTTTTCCGCCTCCACGCCCAAATGTGGGATTGGGTTGAATACACAGAAATTTTTCCAATTGGCCTCCGAATGGGTTCTCCTTTTTCCGCTCTACACGCCTTAAAACACATGTGAATTTG
>NW_003531422.1:0-1221 GCF_000181795.1 Trichinella spiralis
GGAATCCAATTGGGGTGCCTTCACGCGAACCAGCGTAAGGGCAACTCCTGGGTGTAGTAGTTCAAGAGGGCAGCGAAAGGACAAGTCTCTCGGATCACCTTGTGTTCGTTAGGGGAGGGAGGACGGGGGTCCTTTCCGGATAACGGTAAAGCTGGATTGTACCAGCAGACCTCCCAACCCGCAGGATCCACGAAGGGGTCCAGGTAGGGGGTCTAGTGGAACCCAGCTCGGTACGGGCATGCACGTTGCCGTTTATCTTCAGCGCTTCGATCTCCTTAGGAGAAAACTTGTCTCTGGGCGATCCGTAAACATATCTGCTCAGCCGCCTCCAGCTCCGGGACCGTCAGGGGTCCGGTCCGCCGATCTTCAGATACGGAGCCGCAGTTGTGCCCAAATCGGAGGCAGAGGGCGGTGATCCGGAACAGCTTCTCGATGTCGCCGTACCTTCCTGGATCGAGAACGTGGTCCGGGTTGTGAGTCACCACCGAGATCAGCAGGGTTGGTGATCGATCCTCATCGGGTGGAGACGGAGGTTTGCGTTCAGACTGGCCCCGTTTCCTTGGCCATGTTTCCATCGGCTCGGCGAGCCACTTTGGCCCTTGCCACCAGCAACGGTTCTTCGAGAGTCCCTTCAAGGATGCTCCGCGGCTCAGCACGTCGGCAGGGTTGCTCTTCCCCGGGCAGTGTCTCCAGCAGGTCGGTTCTACTAGCTGTTGGATCTCTTCCACGCGGTTCCGGACGAAAGGCTTCCACTGGCTGGCCGCCGACTGTATCCACGCGAGCGTGACTTCGCTGTCGCTCCAGCACGAGATGGAGCGTATATCTAAGCGTAGCGCATCTTGAACGTAACAGATCAGACGCGCGGCCATGAGAGCCCCCATAAGCTCCAGCCGCGGGAGGCTCAGGCGCTTCACTGGGGCGACTCTGGTCTTCGCTGCCGCTAACCTCACCCACGCGGGTCCAGACAGGGGTTCCACCCGCAGGTAGACTACCGCACCGTAGGCCCGCTCGGAGGCGTCGCAGAAGGCATGAAGCTCGATCCGCTTCACATGGTCCAAAGGTATGGGAACCAGGGCCCGGGGCAGCCGGATGAGGGGGAGGTCGTCCAGTTCACTCTTCCAAGCAAGCCAAGGTCTCTCGACGTCTTCTGGGAGTGGTTCGTCCCAATCCAGCCCCCGCTCCCATAACGATTGGAAGAGAATTTTTGCCCGCACGAGGAAT
>NW_003531423.1:0-815 GCF_000181795.1 Trichinella spiralis
TGCTCTTTCATCATGTAGTAAATGCTTACATTCTGATGCATTCATTTCTTGTAAAAGTCCAGCTCGATTTTTTGCTAAATGGTTAATGTTAGCTGAGCCACATTGGCCATGTAATAATCCATCGGTGGCAGATCCAACCATTCAATATGACCGTGGTTTTGAGACATCAACAAATCGAAAAATCAAAATGTTTTTTCTTCCAATGTCTTCAACTAGCATTCCACTACTCAACATATCCGCGGGGCTGTCTTCGATTGGACAGTGACTCCACATGCTGGCTTGATTGTTGTCCACACTCGTTGTACCAAGATCTTCACTCACGTTATGTATGGTGATGACCATCTCAATGGATCAAATATTTTAAGAACTGCGCTCAACAGCAATTGCTTCGTATTGCATGAAGCACCCGATCGACACAACGTTCCTTTTCCAGCAACTTACTACGTCACACCTTTATGTGATGATCAAGTTTCAAATTAGTTCTTACTGTCTGAAACAATTCGTTTTAAAAATATTTTCCCCTTAACATCTTTTATAAATGTTATCCTAAATTCTAAAAACATAAAACTGCAATTTGTTTTGAAAATGTCATATAATACCATACAAAAAACATTTGATAAAAATGAGTCAAACAGCGTTGGGATGGTCCAATTCGGTCTCACTTTTCACCGCGTTTTATTATTGGTTGTTGACCGCGTTATATTTTTTTGGGCCGTCAAGTCGTTGTCTTATGGCCTTGCTTGTCTAATTGCTCATTAATTGCTTGTGATTAGCTGTAATATTTTTTCATTTCATTCGTTCAAATATTCCATTTT
>NW_003531424.1:0-1762 GCF_000181795.1 Trichinella spiralis
GGGTTGCGACGCTCCGGTTTTAAATATAAAATTAATTATATTATAATGGGGGGAGAGGGGGAAAATTTTTTTTTTCTTTTCCCTTCCCGGGGGGACCGTGAAGGGGGGGTGGAAAGGTTTTTTTTTTTTGGAGGAAAATATTGGACTTCATCCCATTTTATCCGGTTATTTTCCAAAGTTGGTCGGGGATGCAATGGAGAACCAGGTAGTTTTGCCTTTTAGGATTGGGAATTTCAAATGTGACCAGCCGGAAGGAAGCAAAACTGCCCAGCTTTTTCACCCAAGCCAAGGGGAGCTGTGGTTTTAATGAAAATGGACCCTCCCCTTGTTTCATTCATTTTAAAAAGGGTACTTGTGGGGTGTTGGGGAAGGTGGTGAAGAAGAATAAAATATTTTAAAATTGAAATTTTTTTCGGGGGTTTATTACCAGTTTTGAATGATGGACAGTTTCCAGTTTAACATGGAATTGAAATGTTAAGTGGTTTTTTTGCTGGAGCAAATTTACATTACCATCATTGGGATTGGCAAATGATTGAGAAGTATGGTGCTTTTTTTAATGCTTTCCGAGACAAAGATATTGGACATGAAACCGGAAGAAAAGATTACCGACAATTGGAAGATTTACTTGGCGAAAATGGAGTGTTAATAATGCCATCTCATCCAACAACCGCTCCCTACCATTACCAGCCGTTACTTATGCCACTTAATTTTGCCTACACTGCCGTGTTGAATGTTCTCGGGGTACCCGTAACAGCATGTCCAATTGGTACTGATGAAAATGCCAATCTTATCAGTGTGCAAATTGCCGCCATAGTCAATAACGAACGACTTTGTTTGGTAAAAGATCAGGAAAAAGAAAGAAAAAAAAAGGGATGGAGTCAAGTTCAGTTACCATCCAGAGGATTTGAACTTAGGAATGGAAGCTCTCGACATAGAAAAAAACATATTTTATGACGACATGCATTCCAGGAGCACCGCCTACCTGGAAAACGAAAATCATCGGAGCGTTCGGATGGTCGTAATGTAAAGTGGAATAGACTTTTTAGTAGGTCCAAAATCGTATAGAACAGTAGGCACATTTGTTCGGCTTGCCGAGATGGGTGCGTGCGTGGTGGTCGGTCGATTCAAACGGTATTTTTTCGTGGCAAATACGACAATCGAACTGCTGCAACGCCGAATCAACCAAATTACCAAGCGACGACGGCTTGTTTGACTGACCACTACTAAGCGTAGGAAGAAGGTGGTGGTGGTGGTGGTGGTGTTTCCCAACATCCGCTGCCTCATCACAGTTGCTGTATACTTCACCGAGTCCGACGTGATCAAGATTTGGAACGCACCAACCTTTCTTGACTGGAATTTTTCCTCTGAAATTGGATCCCGCGGACACTTCATGAGCATCACCACTATGATTGAGTACGAGTGCGGAGTGAAGACGCAATATAGACTGGACAGATAACTTGGCCCACGTTTCCAACCGCTATTCAGGTATTGTATTATTCCCCGTTCTTGATTCAACTGATTAAAATTGAATTATTCTGAATAAAGCAACATTCATTGTTTTGGATCGCTATAAATAAAAACATACCGTCCACCTACAAAAGGGATTTTCAAGTTTGAAAAAGATTTCTTATGACGTTTGTGATTATTTGAATTTTGCACACATAATTGATTGTGTGTGAAGTCAAATAATATTATTTTATTTACTTGTACATAAGGCAGATAAAATGAAATTATTATACAATACGCTGTGATCCAATGGATC
>NW_003531425.1:0-978 GCF_000181795.1 Trichinella spiralis
ACTTCATTACAAATGCTAGGAAAAGAAAGAAATTCACAATCGATGTCAAATTATTGGGCTCGTACATGGTATTTGTTAAAATTAATGGGGGAATTCACGAGTAAGTAGAGTGAAAATTATTCCATTCTTCTCAAAAAGTACGGCGAATTATAGAGTAATTTGAGGGTAAGTGCAAGCGATTGTGTGCCAATGAAAGGTATGTACAATTTTAATGCTTTAATTTCTTAATCTTTAATTTTGCCCCTCTTAACACATGGGCATGCTTCCCACTTTTTCAGCATATTTCGAGAAATACGGAACCGCCCGGATACGTTTGTTGTACTCTTCTAATCGTTTACGATCGATTAATGCTCATAACGTCCATTTGTGGAGGAAAAAATGTTTCTCCAAAATTGCAAAATTTCACGAGCTATATACACTTGGCTGTTTTTGCAAAAACCAGCGAAAATTTTTTTTCAAAATTTGGAGTTTTTTGATTGTTATAGTTTTATATTAATGAGTTTTGTGTTTTGGATAGTGTTTTGGACAGTTTTTCCGGAAACTGCCTAGTATGTTTCAGGATGCTGTAAGCGATAAAGAAAAGTCAGGAACAAATTTTATGTGAAGAAAATACTTACTTCTCTTTGCTCGATTATTTAAACATTTGCAATAAACTTACACAAAATCATTTTCCTTGCATGCTTATTTACTCTCTGCGTTTTCTTTCTGCTCTTTTCCTTCTTACTAATATCGCATTTTCCTGCCTTCGCTGCTTTGTGAAAAATAACGAAAAATATTTTGTACAAATTTCAACTTTTGTGTGAGTAGTAGATGTTGGCAGTAATAAATGACATTGTTATGAACTGTTTCAACGCACACTGTCCAGTAGTTTTGGTATAAATTTTCCCGTATAGTTAGCGCATTGCGCCTACCTCAATATGAAAAAAAGTTGCCAATCTGTAACTTTTCTCGAAATGCAACTAACATACGCGATTTTTA
>NW_003531426.1:0-858 GCF_000181795.1 Trichinella spiralis
GGGTCTGTCTCCGTCGTGCCAACCCGGTCGCCGTTTCGCGCCCGGTGTCCGGGAGAAGGTCTCGCAGGCCGAGGTGTCTTCTGTAGATCCGTGAAGAATGTTCCAACATCTCGGACACCACGAGAACCTTCATGAGCCGTAGGTACCTTTGGGAGACGACACCGATCCTTTTCAGGATGGCATCGTTCTTCGGGTCCCACGTCCCCAGAGCACCGACAACGATGGCGTCGTACGTCACGGAGTATCCTCGTAGCCGGTACGCGAGGATCTCCTTTTCATAGTGCGCCCACTTCCTGGTCCGGGCATCGACGAAGGCAGCGGCAGTGTTTTCAAACACGATTGCAACATCAAGCAAAATCACTAACCGCTTCTCCTCGTCAACGACCACAAGATCAGGCCGCTTGTTCGACCCAATCTCCGGTAGAGCCCGGTTTACGCGGAGGTTGGGGAACCGCCTACGCATGACCGTTTCCAGGCGTCCCTGAACTGCGTCATGCCGGGCTTGGTAAGCGGGGGCGCTGAACTGCCGACAGTGCTGGAGGATGTGCGGCAGGGTCTCTCGGTCGTAACCGCACCGCCGACAGTTCTGGTACGAGCGTAAAGAGGATCTCGCCCGGCAAGGTAACAAATCCAGGCGAGCGGGCAACGCAAAGCGCATCGCTGCAAAGCTGGTGTACCGTCCGGTCGTTATAAAACGGGAGGATGACCGGTCGAGCACAATGCAGCTCGCAGTCTTACCTTGGCGTTTGCATTGGAGCCAGGCGTCCAGATGGCGAGTTTGGATCGCCCCTCCCTAAACGCTCATATTTGTTCTTCCTCAAGGGCTTAGAACTGAAACCGTCTTGAACGAGGCCATCC
>NW_003531427.1:0-15128 GCF_000181795.1 Trichinella spiralis
TACATTTCAGACATTTGAATTTGCATTTAAAAACACATATCCCAATGCTATATATTTACTTAGATAGGCTGAGTTGGAGTATTGTGGGTTATTTTTTCCTTTTGTATTATTTTATTATAGATCTATTATTGAATTGTACAGTGATGTTATAATGTGTAATTAATTATTACATGATTATCACAGACCGATCGATTAATGATAGTGGGAAGGAATAAAAATAATGAAGCAAGAAAGGGGAAAAAATTACTGACTTCTCTTTTACAACGACTTCGATTTCTTTCTTTATATTATATTGTTTAGCAGAGATTTTTTTATTGGCAATGCTCTGAGTCTTATGTATGCCTGTCTGCGTGGGACCAAAAGAACAATAATTTATATGCCGCTGTGAAGTGTGGAACAAAAGTTATGCATTTAACTAAAAAAATAATTATCCCAACATAAAGTGCTTGAAAAAATGTAGACTTTTACATTTTCAGAGTTTCTTTGAACTTCCTTTTTATTCACCCAATCAACAGTTGGTGTAATATTCTGAATTTCAGTTATGATTTGACAAGGTGGAAAATGCTTGAGAGAAAAACGCATTACAAAATCAAAAATTCTTCACTATTGATATTTTTTATCAGTTTTCCTTCTCTTTTTCTTTCTTTTCTTCACAAATTATCTGCGTTTCATCAATTCATCCCCACTGTTGTTCTGTAAAATAAAATGCATTACAGTAGAATTAAATGAATGCAAGCAAATGATATTAAACCGAACATAACATATGAATGAACAAAATTTTTTTAAAACATTAACTCTTTATAAAAAAATAATTTTGTTTTTCTGATTTTAATTATTACATTATGCGCATGTCATGAAAATCTTTCCACTGTGAAAGGATTTGCTTTGATGTTTTGAATTTTGTACACTCACTGTTGTTTATTTTAATTGGTTGGTTCTTCCGATTGGTGTAGATGTGGAATTTCTGATAAATTTCTGAATAACTGATTTTCTGTTCAACAATTACATTATTAAGTGTTTTTTTTTCAAATAAAAATTTGAAAATCAATAAATCCCATAAGACTTGCAACAGTTTTCTGTTTCCATACAGATTTGGAAATTGAAATAGTTTGATTGATGCGCTACATGTCAATTCATATCATAAAAGCAAGACAATTTTCATAAGTGACAGAATTTCTTTAAGTTTTTGAGAATGCAAAAAATTGAAAAACTATGAAAATGAAGTAATTCAATTTTAACTACAAATGCCTGCATATGTTCAACAATGCTATATTTGTCTTCTAAATTTAAAGAAAATGTGTAATTTATTTGCATCCACCTTCTATTAAATTATTATAAATAGTTGTTGATGGAGAAGGTTCAGTACGAATTATGCTGATTTACTTTTTATCTGAGAGTTAAATTTTCCAGTTTTTTCTTTTCATGCAAATTTTTAAAATGCTCGGTAGTAAAATATTACTGTGAATCATTTCACGCTTATCTCAGAATTGCCAACAATTTTATTTCTATTTAATTTATCAGAGAGTATATTACTGTGCAATATTTTGTTAATAGCATTGTTTTTTGCTTAAAATATTCATTATAATGTTTCAAATTCAGATTTATTTAAAAAGTTAATTAGTAAATTATGTAAAGCAGTTTGCAACTGTAGTGAAAATGAAATGGTCACGATGAACTGCAAAAATATTGTGTTGTGAGAATTTATTCATGAACATTTAAATAATTCAGTTAATGATAAAGAACTGGTGACTATCTTGGTTATGTATTCTCCCCCCCCCCCACCGCTAGTTTTGAATTTGTTACCAAAGAAGATTAGAAAATTATTTTTTTCTATTTATAAGCTGGATGAATAATCTGGATCCACTGAAGATAAATTTCAAAATTCTTTTATTAAGAAAAATAAATCCATATTTCACATATTTTCCAGCAAAATGTTATTTCTCCTTGATAGTTAAAAAACTAAAGTCTGAAAGAAATATCAACAAATGAATATGGTAGATATTTTTTTCTGTAACTAATAAGAGATTGATCATATGTCATATCTGATTTTCTGAAAAAAGATGTTCTGATTAGATTGGATTAGATTAGAGAATTTTGTGAATTCTTCATTCAAATGTCAAATATAAGTTGTATGGTGAAGCACAGTTGATGAACTAAATTAAATGCGAAAGTTGATTTGCATATGCTGTGATGAAATTGGTAGACAGATTTACGGTTATACTTTGTTGTATTTCATACTAAATTTTTAAACAATCATTTCTTAATTAAGCAGCTGTTGTATATTGTTATTGTTTGTACTACAATTGACAATGCATATGGCAACAAGCCTGACATTTTATCCTGTTCTTATGCTATATAATGTGCGCCTTTGGTATTTGTTTCTAATAATACTGACGTTAATTTTATACATTGATCTGAACAAATAAACTTTGAATATTAAAGTCATTTTCTTAAATCAATATATATATATATATATATATATATATATGTATGTATGTATATGTATATACATATTAATGACAAAATGATCGAAGCTAATCAACCTTTCGTTTTTATTGTTGCTAAGATGACCGTAAAAACTTTCTATTTAAAAAGTGGGTCGCAGTTCACAGAACTTTGGGAACCACCGAGATAGGCAATGTGACAACTTTAGAGGCCATTTATTCCACTCCCACCGGGCAGCTTGCGATGAAACCCTGTATAACACGCTTATTGATCAGCATATCAAACATGTACATATCAGAAAAAATATAAATTTCAAAAAAAAGGTTTCGTCGTTTTTCCCAAAGCAGCAGGCTTATAAAGCCAATGAAATTTCGAAACTTTTGGAAAAATGTTTTTCCTCCCAAAATGACTTGAATGGATTTGAATCGATCAGAAACGATTAGAGAACTACTACAAAATTATCCGCCTTGTTCCTGATTGCATACTGTTTGAGATATTACGGAAAAGTAGGCAACTATCCCATGTTTTAAGATAAGCAATGTGCTAACTTTAGAGGCCATTTATTCCTCAACTACTGGGCAATTTAGCGGTTAGTAACGTGAGCAGATCTGCATAAGATGGATAACAAAAATGTTTGTTATCAGTGGTCATCCAATTTTTTGGTGAACAGAGACAAATAAGCCAACGGTGAGAAAGCGTAGACAACATCATCAGCAAAGGAAAAGAATGGTCAATTTGTTCCACGCGTTCAGTTCGACTTCGATCGCTTTCTGAACAAATGAATGCCCTATAATAATTTTGTGTGTTTGTGTATCATTCTACAGTTGTTCTTTACAAATATTCTGTTATGCTATTTGGCTCAATAAGCGTTTTATATCAAACGCTAATGCTATTGACGGGAGCAAGAGGAAGAAATTTATTTGATCAGTATTTTACTTATTTCTCTAAAAAGGAATGATGCTGTTGTTGAACGCTGTCTTTTAATTATATACATTTTATTAAGGTTTTATTTTTATGAAATCAAACAATCAAACAATCTAACAATAAGTAATAAAATTTGATAATTTGAAAAACTTTGAATTTAATCATCCACGCTTACTGTTCGTGAATTAATACTTGAAAATTTAAATGGATACTGTATTACTTGCTTTTATTCTAGCTTTTTTGTACCAATATTTTCACCGTCATTATATAGGGTAATATTCAATAATTATTAATTGATAACAGTATAATTTGAAAATGAATTTCGCAGAGTTTTGTGCTTTGCTCGACTGCGTATGAAAACGTCGATGATGCGGTTGCATGATACAGTGAAATATTGTTTTCTACCCGGTGGATAATCTGCCATACTGATTTGTGAACTTTTGGAATTTTAATTCAAAACTGACCAAAGCTACTGATGAGCCGTCAGCTTGCGGTCGCTTTCAATAATGTGCGCAATTATTGCTGAAATGGAATGCAATCTGAATCTTTTCGAGTGCCCAAAGTATAGCAAGCGCAATATTATTTTCATATAAATTAAATAAGAGTGAGTATTGCAAACATGATACCGCTGCCAAACTAATTCGCCTGAAATAAGCTGAAATGATGAGACAGCGGGAAGAACAGGTGATCCTACAATCTGGATCTCCGAGAGCCAGAGCATCAGAACGCGCTCGTGAGAACAGCCCTGATAAACGGATGAGACTTTGACGAAAGCATTTCGAACAGGGCTGTCTGGAAATTTCACTTCCTAAGTGGGAATTGCCGTGGTTCTGCAATGCAAGCGAGAGCGCCACTGACCTGCAGTTGCTAGCAAATTTTGTCTTGCGCAAGGGGCAGATAGATGATCTCAGTTGAACAGTGAGGCACTGGCTACATGGCAACGTATGACTAGTACACCTCCCAGAAACAAGCAGCAGATGAATATTAAAGTACTCTGGCGAAGAGCACCCAAAGCTGTCGGCAACGGGATGTTTTTCTGGGAGAATAATCAAAGGACAGCGAAGTCAAACTGCACATTGATACGAACTGCACCCTATCATCACCAAGGCAGCGACTAAGTAGAGCGCTTCAGCTGTACCCTGCTCAACACTGTGTAAATGTATCCTATATATATGTCGCATCCAGAACTGGTAAAATCCGTTGAATCGACAGCTACAAATAGCGAGGCGCGTCACGAGAGTAACCTTATGCAAATATGATAAGGAAAATTGCTGACGGCAGTTGCTGCAAGCAGTTGACTTTATTCAAAACCGGAAGTGATTATATATATAAATCTGTGTTCGCTAAGAGTTGTTGTTGTTGAATAAATATTCACTCAAGAAAGGCGTTATCATTACTGCTCTGCGTTACTTGTTCATTTTCGGGTATTGCGCTTCAAACATACGTTTTGAGTGTTTACCCTTAAAGTGTAGTAGCTCTGGTCAATTGGATATATGGTTCATATATGTGTGTGTGTGTGCGTGCGTGTGTGTGTGTGTGTGTATGTGTATTGTTCTTGTCTTTTTCTTGTTTTGAGTAATAAACACTGAACCTATCACGATGGTGCGATGTAGCCCTGCGCCCAAAGGCGCTACACAAGTAATAAACTGTCTGTAAATGCATGTCTGAAGAAGGAAGAAGAAAGGAAGGAATTGCGGAAGATACTACCATACCGAAGATTGGTTCGATTATTAATGTAGATCAGCGTTTCCAAACGTCCGGACAAAGCTTTTCCTGTGAACTTATGGATTTAGTTCATTGATAAGTATGGAAAACAACAGTGAATAGCATCAACGAGAGCACTCCGCTATCTGAAAAGGACCACAAATTATGGATTCCATTTCGACAAGATTGAGCACACCATCAGTGGATATTGCAGTCTGATGACTGAGGCGGAGTCTCTGTTAAAATTAGAGTGTTGAACATTGTTAAGCCAAAATTTAAGCTTTCAAGGCACAAGAAAAGCACGACCTTTAGCGTGTATATAAATAATCCATTCAGCCCGTGCGTTCGCTACTTTTTCCACTGACTCTTCTTCTGCGTTTTTGCTGTCTTGAGATATGTGTTCGCTAATTTGCGAAAAAATAACCTTGCAATATTTCAGATCAAAAGCTGCCACTAACATTTACGCGAGCAAGTGCAGTTCAACAAAAGGCGGCAATTCAGATTGTAACAAAATTACTAACAAATCCATAAACAGTTATACATAAGCATTCATTAAAATTATAATAACCCAACAGAAATGGAAAGGTATTTAGATTAACGAAGAACCATAATTTCCTGTTAAGCATTCATGACTCAAAAGGGAATTGTTCTACATTCTACATACAATACTTTATTAAATTACAGTGAAATCGTAATAACAGTTAGTAAAGTTTATCATAATGTTTCTATAGCATTACGCCATAACAGAACAAAAATGAATTTACATCACCCAAGGCTAGGCCATATTATTCTATTTCCTTGAACCACACCTACTTTTCAAAATGTCATCTTCATAGTTATTCATAGTCTTCATAGTAATATGTGTGAAGAACATCAGTCAAGAAGTGCGATAAAGCCTCCTCTTCAATATCATCGATAATTGAAAGGTAAGTAATGTTTACAATTGTATACTAACGTTCTTTGTAGGTATCACTACCGACAGTGTGTTAGTTGCAAATTAATGGATTAAAGTTTCGCTGACTAACCTTCAGATCAGCTTCACTGCCTGCATTTATATTAACTATTCTATAATCATCTATCTACACGGATGAAAATCTCGTTGCACTAAAGATAAATTCTCATTTTATAAAATGGTAGTTATGTAAGAAATATTATGTTGCATTAAATGTTCAATAAAAGAATCATAAATTTCATTGTACGCTAATTCTAAATCGCTATCACTGAATGCAGTAGCTGAAATAAAACGTCTGAAATTCATGCAGCCTGTATTATTTAAATAGGACTCAAGTATAAATTCCAAGTTTTTCTGTTACTACATAGAGTATTTGTATTTCGGAAACCATTAACAGCATCGAAGTAAATTTAAATAAAAGCCACTTCTGTGCGTGACTACCAAGCGCACATATTTTATTTTTTTGTTATTACAATTGATATCTAACTTTGGTGGTTCTTTTACAGGAAAATCTCGAAAATTATGCTACTAGAAATTGTGTAAAAATGTAGTAATAGATTTTGCATTTCCTTTCATTCGTGTATATTAGTTGTTAGAAAAATTTCCATATAGAAATAAAAATTTCATGGACTAAATAGACTTTGCTGTTTTGGGGGTAAAGGAAGCCGTTTCGCAATATTTACATTCTCATCCCAACGTCGATACATATGGATAGATTTAATTGTTTTGAAAAGTTTCATTCATAAATGACTTATAAAATTAGCACATTGCCTATGTTAATGCACAGTGAATTTGCCAATCTGAAAATTTCTTCATACGCAACCAGGATGCGTGAGTTTCCCCAAATGGAACAGCTTTTGTTTTTTAGTAAAGGAATCATTCAAAATTTGATGCCTCTCGTGATATTTTTTGCATTTCGGCGATTGAATTTTCCTTTATTTTTAGGTCGTTTTGATTAATTTGATGCACGTTGCTTCAAATCGACAGGAAACGGGCATATAACATCCGACATCCTAACGTTGTATCAATTTATCTCTTTATAATGCACGAATGATATCAATTTCTAACGTTATTTCATTTTCACATTGATTAATACCTGATTGTCTATGGTATGCTTCGCATATCTTTTATTTGTTAAAAAAACTGTCATTTCACGCATTACTATGTTGTTCATCATCTTTATTATTCAGTATTCATATTCATATTCAGTGATATTGAAATTATTGTTCTTTGAGTGTATTTTCGCTTTCAAACACTCCATCAATCCTGCTAATAAAAATGAACTTTAAATGCAGTAGTAGTTCGCGTACAACTTCATTGGAAATGCAATAAAAATAAATAAATCAACAACTAATCACAATTGAATGTCTCCATGCATTATATTGCATTGTTAGCGCATTGCGCATTTCTTAAAGCACAAGAAAGTTGCCCATCTTTAACTTCCTCGAAACACAACTAGGATGAGGGATTTTGAGCGAACTTAACATTACTAGCAATTAAGTAAAGTGTGCATTCAAGCGGAGCTGATTTGAGCAATATTTTACTTGTCAGTGCAATCCATTTTCCCTTCATTTTCAGTCTGTTTTCATTCATTCGTTGGAAGATGTTTCAGAACATGCTGAAATGGAAAAAAATCTTTCAATATAAATCATTTTCAATTAAGTTATTTGTTTATAATGCTAATGAATTGGATTGAATTTTTATCGTTATATTCCTTCAACAATGATTAATACCTGAATGTCATAACGTACGTCATTTAATAACATGTAGTGTATCCTTTTTAGTATTCACTTAGATTCTGATTAATACCAATTATATCCTACTTTGAATTCAGTTTTGTTTAAACATCAACTGCATCCCACATGTGAAAAGTTTCCTTTAATGCGGGCGATTGCGATAACACAATTGCATACAATAGTAATGAAAGAAATTCATCTAAAGCAAATGTCAAAATGTACAGTGTGTTTCCCAACCGTTTGAGATATTCACTTAGAAGTTCAGTACATATAATGGAATGCTGCTAGGAAAGAGCAGCGAGTTATTCATTGCTTTTGTAATAATTGAAAGCAGTACTGCGAAAGCGCAGGATACACGTCCATAAATTTATATTAATAGGCAATCGCTTATTATTTGTGAAATTTGATGAAACAGCTGATTTTCAAATTTAATATGTATAAAAGGTACAAATTTCACATTGCATCAAAATTGCATTCCCATCTGTTCATTTTGGCAAATTTTATTTCAGAATCACAATTTATCAAGAAAATAACATTAAAAAAATTTGTTTGGTTTCAGGTTGCTGTAATCGTTAAATAAAAGTCAGGAACAAATTTTATTTTAATAAGAAATTTTTCACTTAATTTTTTTGTCGGATAAAGCTTCACAAAACAGATTTTCTTAAATAATTGTTTATTCTGCAAATTTATTTGCTTTTTTTTCATTCCCTCTAATATTCTATTTTCATGCATTTGCTGTTTTGATATAAATGGCGGTAGGTTTGAAATTTCAACTTTTTTGTATATTCGATGTACAAAATGGTAAATTATACTGTTATAGCGATATTCATCCCAATCTTGCCAGTAGGTTTTGTCTAAATATCCTCTAATTTTGGCGCATTAACTATGTTAATACATCGGAAAGTTGCTCATCTGTAACTTCTTCGAAAGAGAACAAGGATGAGTGATTTTCCGTTTAGACGCCATTTTTAACATTTTGGTAAGATATGCAATATTTTACATGTTTGATAAATCTAATTTTCCTTCTTTTACTTTCATGAAGAGCAACTGGTGCTCAATTCAACACTCAAAAATTAATGCATCACGTTGTATATTTTTACATAAAGATTGAATAGGAACATAATAACTTAGATAATTAGTTAAATTTTCGATAGTAATGATTTCATTACGCTATTAGGAGTGAAAGTAAAGTGATTTCACCGAAGTCCATGTCATATTCTAATTCCTTGGACTTGTCCTAGAACAAATTTGAAGAATTCATCCTCACGGTTATTTAGTTTATCAGTTTGTACAGCAACAGTCAAGAAGCGCGTTCAACTCTTCTCCTTAATACCCTCGTCAGTTACGAACTAAGTGATGCTTCATTCCTGAGCTTCTGTTCATCGACATCATTGACATCAAACAACCTGCTAATCACAAATGGAGTGTGAGCAATATAGTGCAAGATGAATCTACTTAGGAATCCATGAGAAACTTGTTGAATAACTGGTGAACCATGCCACTGTCCAATCCATTATTTAACATTTTGCCTAATAGTTTATGCACAGTACTGGAACCAGTACTTTTGTGCAGTCTCATTGAATTCCTCATCTCATCTTCTTTCCAATGGAGAATTACTGAGAACTCATCATCGTATTAGTAATAGTCACATAACTCATGGAGTCCGTTCTCTGGTTTCAAACACAATTGAGGTTTCTTCTGTATCGTTGTACTTTTACTTTTCCACTTCATTTTAAATTATAGTGAATTTATTTTCACTTTCAAATTCATGTTATCTTAGCGTACCGTGCAACATTTAAGCAAATATTACCCAGCAGTTTCAGAATAAATGGTCTATAAGTTTGGCACATTTCTAGATTTTGATATTCCTTGAAATTTAACTAGGATGGAGGATGTTATATAAGGTAGATATTTTCCACATTAAAACATGGTAATCTTCGAAATTGGACAGTTTTGTGCAATATTTTACTGCTTTTCGAAATGCAGATTTTCTTCGTTTCTGTACAGATCCAACTTGTTCCAACAAAATTGTTGCTAAAAATTGATCGCAATGCCAATGAAGTGGTAAATTCTTTCACTTTCAATTACAGTATCATTTTGTTTGCAATAAACCCAAGTAAATTCATCACAGAACTGGTGCTAATATTCATTAATATTTGATTGTCTTAAAGGTATGCATTCTTAGTGTCTCCTTCGTTTGCAAATCAATCAATTCGTATCGTGGAATGCCCATTATCGTCATTATTATTATTTTTAATCTTCATTAATACTTATCATGCGCCTATATGAATTTAGATTTATTTTGTTGAATCCTTCAGTTCTCTTGCTGGAGATGGACTTTTAATGCAACAGTTCGTAGAAGGAATAAATTCTGAATGCACATCAAAATAATTGAATAAATAATAACTTTTCTGAAATTTATCAAATAAGTTATTACATGGAATTCTTTTAGAATGCCCTGATAACAGTCTTACACTAAAAATTGGCATTTCAAAAACGGTCAAGAATAATTGAAATGTTTCTTGCCTCAGGGTTTCCATTATTATTAGGTCATTACGCTCTTACTACACCAATGTCAATGTGATATGCTATTTATATTGTACACTTGCTCTTGTACAACTTTTCAGAATGTGCTCTATATGGTCGGCTATTTATTATAGTCAAGCACCGTTTTGAATTATACTTGTTTATATCATCTGTGCTTCAAAAATATGTTGTGCATCATCTTTGAGCTCACGTTCCATTCAGGTATGTCATATTTGTAGGTCTTCAACAATATTCTAGCCGCAAACTAACAGATTTCTATTTTCGTTTACTAGCATTCATTCTACGCTTCGATTTCAGAACAAAATTAATAATTTCCGGTAATGAGAATGAAAAATGGAATTTCTTTTAGAGATACTTTGAGAATGTAGATAATAAAATTGCATTGTTCATTACTTAACTGGTTCTTCCGCTTTTCCTTTAAAGATATTTATTATCTACCTAAATGTTTGATGGTAATATTACTATTAAAAAATTATTACGCAGTATAGAGAATGACAATTTCAATTTTTTCACAAATAATTGAATATACTATTATGCTAATTTCACCATTAATGCTAATTGAACTTGATGAAATGAATTTTTATATTAATTGCATTGTTCAGCACTTTAAATGCCTTTAAGCAAAATAACTTTCATTATAACAGACAAATTAATAAAAGTGCACTTTTAATTTATGCTATTTTGCTCTTACTCATCCAAAATTTGGTTTTTTTACTATCATACTATACTGCAGAATGTCGCCTTCATACTCAGTTATTTTGTCTCCATAACAGGAGGTGCGTAATAACTCCCTTGTATATCGTCTATGATTGAAAGGTAAGTGATATTCGAGAATGTGCAGATATTCTAGGGATGATTTGCCTAATTTGACTAAAAAAATTTGGTTTTTACGCTATTATTACTAACATTGAAATATTCCCATCCCAATATTACTTTTATTTCTTATAGATGCTGCAGATGCACAACTACCACATCAATATAGCCATTAATGGAATCTTCAAAAAACAGTTATCATTTTCCTACATGCTTAAATTCATTTGCATATTAAGAACAAGTAAGTAATACAGTAATTATATGGTTATGTGTTATGTCATTTGCATGAATATTATCAGATAAACAAACATGCAATAGCCATGTTATGCAAAGTAATTGAAGACAAATAATAGTGTATGATAGTAATATTAAAACTCATGCGCTTTGTTTTTAAATTTCTGATTCGTAATTACTTTTCCAGAGTAGGAAGTGTTGGAAATGTATAAATAGTTCTGACAGAGGAAGAAAGACAATATGTAAGTGGAAGACATTGTTTTACTTGTATTTTACTCATTTTGAAATTTTGAAAGCTTATACTAATACACAACATCCAACGTGAAAAATTAAGAATGACTAGTCCCCGGCAAATAAATAATGGTATGTATACAATAGCGTTGATAGGAGGTGACTTGTGCTGCCCCTCTCCCATTGGGAAAATTTTATGCAACTCTCACTAATGCGAAAAGCCTCTTTTATTGACAACGTGTCCCAGAAGTGCTAATCAGAAATAATAGATAGAGTGTCGTTTACTAGCAACATGACAGTAACCAGATTTCTACGGTCGATGACACCAGAAGATATAGATATCGTCCGAAAGAAGCAGTCATATTCACGAAATCATTCTCACAGAAAACTTCACCAGTTACTTGCAACACTATTGCCAAAGAGCATCACTGCAATGAATACGTTCGCAATCATGCAGCGTTTGGTTGCTGGTTTGATTTTGCCAATTGATCCCAGTAGTTGAAGATACAAAAAAAACTTACTAAAGGTCACTGTTTGAGTTTGGCCATTACTAAGTCTTCTTAACTTCAAGCCACTGGCAGTGGTTCGATAGGTCAATTTTTTGTCAGTGGTCCTTCAAAATGAATGAATGAATTCTAGAAGAATGGCGAATTAAATCAGAGGAATGTTTTTGTGAGATTTCAGAAGCAGCTGAAAAGCTGCGCAGTTATTCAATAACCCTCCCTCGAAATATATCCAGGCAGGTGAACAGATTTAACGTTCGAAACGAAAAAGAGAATATTACCAACTGCCGGTGAGTACACCGTTTTGGAGAACATTTTTCAGTAGTTCTACGACAAATTTCCTCAACACCGCAGTAATGGCATGCGATTTAATCCCCACATACCTTGATTCTGATTCGTATGATTTAAGTGCATTTAAAATTTGATTGTCTCCTATTAAAAACATATCGACGAACAAATCGAGTTACTCAAGTGTGAAATTGGAAAGGCAGTTGTTTAATATTGTCCAGCTAATGCGCTTGATGGTCTAGCATTGTGCCAAAAACATTATTAACCGAACGTCTCCTTACTCCTGCAGATTTTCACTATTCATCAAATTGCGTCAAGCTAACGCAGAACCAAGCTTTACTGCAGTGAAATATTTTAAAAGCTATTTCCTTACTATCATGACAAAAGAACCACTGATCGGATTTGCAGTAATGTGTTCATTTTCTCCTTGACAGACTGTCATGTGCAATATTACATGTAGATGATAAATCTTTCGTATACTATCTCCGTTTCTCCCTATCACGTAGACGCCCCTGTATGTATATTTTACATTAAATGAAAGAATATAATTATTTGCTTTTACAAAACTATATATACGCATTTTCGTTTTGATTCCTACTCCATAATAAATTATCCCCTGGTAAAGTGTGGTTCGCCTGCACAAGAATTTACAAGACAAGATTATTTATCTTGCGACATCCTCAACATCAATAAATACTACTCATCGTAGCGTTTCAGAGCGCATTCAGATGTTTATGAGAACGGCAGTTAAATAAGAATCAGGAAATCAGAGAAAGCAATTAGGAGCAACATTTTCTGCAGCACTTATAGAAAAAATCGACTGCCCTAGGGAATGAGGGAAGAGGTGAGAGAGTTGGTAGGTGGGTGGCGGAGTTTGGAGCTGAAATGGAGGTTCGAGAAGCAAAAGGGGGAAAAGAGGATTTTTGTGTCAGTGTGCGATTTATATAGGAATCATACAGGCAAGCTGGACGAATAAAACGCGTTGTAGTGACAGCCATTGAAACGTGGGACAGAAATTTGCGTATGATAAAGTAGGCAGAGTTTTTGGAAAAATAGGTGCAAAATCAGAAAGCAGTGGAAGGGAAGTGCATTTGTGGTGACTACTGGGGAATATGGAATCAGGTTGACCTTTCAGTTGGGTTGATGCAGGAATATGACGTTTGGCAGAAAATCATCAGACGTCTCGTTGTGCGCAAACAAGCACAAAAGGCAAAAATCACAAACGACATTAAAATATATTTGGAATTCAGGCATGAATCACAAAGCAATAAATTAAACGTATGTGAAAATCTGCGGGTATTAATCTAACAGAAGATGCTTGGCTGCACCACAGCTTCAATGTTGTTATCGAAATAAATTCAAGTCGCATCTCACATTAGTGACGCAAATCCAACAGACAGTTTTATCTTACATGAGAATCAAAGCCATAAAGATAGCAAAGCATGAAAAGGAAATAAAACAGATAAAATGAAGAATAGTAAAAGTATCTTTTAATATGCAGTTAAAGTATACTTCCAAAGTAAAATCACGGAAAGATAATTATTAATAATTAATTATAATTAATAATTGGAAATAAAGAAATATACATTATTTAAATTGCCAAATTAACGATAAGAAGGTTACTAAGTAATACACAAATAAGAGAAATGCGAAGATTGTATCCATAGTTATTATTTTATTACAGTGCTGATCGATAAACGATGGCGGGGCGCAAGTAAGGTGCAAGTGCAAGATGCTACATTAAGGTGAAAATTTAATAATGAAAGTTATTTTTATCATGTTTTGCTTTGAATGCTTGTATATTTAGGTATTTAATCAATTTTCAATTTGAAGATGCGTAAAACTTGAAATACTTTTAAAGCAAAATTCTCAACTACATATAGTTCAACATTTAAGGTTTGAAAAAATCCATATTTTAATTTGTCATTTTGCGTAATCGTCTAGTTTCAATTGGAGAAGATGATAAAATTTTCAATTAACACTTGCTCATGGCATTCAGATTTATTCTGAACAAAGCAGGTAGAATATCACTAAGCTCAAAGTGTTATCTATTATGCAGGACAGAAAATTTTTCATGCAGAAATCGTTCTCAGTTCAATTTTATTATCACTTTACATTGTTTTCTAAATTTAGCACCATTAAGACATTAGGTAAATCAAAATTTTCATCTAGTTAATTTTGCTGGACATAGGGCACAACCAGAGTGCCCAATCATTGTTCATTTTTTGTTGACATTATGTTCTAATTCATATTAGAGTAGCGTATCCAACTTACATAAGCCGCCGTTTAACGCTACGCGCGCAGTTTCTGTCTTTTATGCAAATTGAGCCGTTGGAAAATTGCTTTCATATTAGCAGCGCACCAGTTAAATTGACTTTGTTGACTAACGGCAGCGGTGAACGGCATCTGCACAATTCACTTTTGCGTTAAGTACAGAGTAAGATATGCTTTTAGATATTGAAGAATGTTATCTTTTCAAACAAAGGCGTGGTGCAGTTTCAACTAAAATTAGCATGCAATTTCAATTTGCTTGCTTTTGAGCTTATGCGTGACCTGCATAATATTTGTTCAACAAAATGAAAATTAGTTTCATACATATTATTAGATAGGAATGAACTTTATGTAAATTTTCCTGTGGCTACTATTAGTTGCTCTAGAAACTCATTTCAAATGATTGTAGGCGAACGAGGTGCGGCGAATGAACAATGGCGCTTTCAATGCAATGACAGACGAAGAAAACCATTAAAAATG
>NW_003531428.1:0-8709 GCF_000181795.1 Trichinella spiralis
AGTTCGTAATTAGGTTATTTTCGGTCAATAACGGTGGTTATTAGCACGGATTTTCCTGACTTCTGCTGCATTACAATATCGTTCTGTTAAGGTCGAGCACTATTTTTCCCGGTATTGTAAAGCAGTTTCATTTAAATATCAGAGTGTTACTCGGCGGTATTATACCATCACACATGAAAAATGAAAACCTGCAAAACTGAAACAACCTTAATACTGACAAGCAATAAAAGTGGATGGGAAAATCTCAAAGACGTTTCGTCTTCTTGGCAGGAGGGGAGCCGACAGATTGGCTGGAACATTCCAAAGACAAATCAGTCTCACAACTGCATCCCATCAAGCAGGAATTGGAATCGGCCACATCCGGTATAAAAGTATAACACGCTTGAGAGACTCTATTCGATTTTCTGCGGCTAGCGTGATTACTACTTGTCACAGTGTTCAACGAAAGATCCAAAGGACGAGGACTTGCTTCGGCAGCGGCTTCATCATTGGACGTTGGCAAAGATGCTGCAAATGATGTACACGTAAACATTGAAGGTGATACAACGCCTGTATTATTGTTGTTGCCAGAATTTGAAGATGCAATGCAAGTTGACTGATTACTGTTGAAAAAGTTCAAAAATTGATCCGACACTGAAAGCAAAAATACCAATCACCAATAAAAAACGTACATAAATACACTTTCTGCAAAGAGCAGCTATTAGTTATTTGAAACAAAATCCTGTACTTCATAACTGAACTCACAAGTAGTTCTCCACGGCTACTATAAGTTAGAATGGTATTAAAAATGAATAATAATAATAATAACTCATTCAACATCTCAATTCGTTTTCAGTGATGTATATCAGGATTTTTTTCGTTTCCTCTTTCTTAATTGAGCACATAAAAATATGATAATTTTCATACCATCTTTTAAAAGAATACTAGATTCGTCAACACTGGGATTGGAGAACATCGACTGCATTAAATAAGCCAATTCAGGTCCGGCTTCTTCGAACAAAAGTCGTGGTGGTATTGGTGTCGAACGCGGTGTCTGTTTGGGAGTTGTCAACGGACTGCAGAATAAATAGCTTGTTGGCGAAATGAAACCAGGAGCAAAATTTGATGGACTAATTGACTGAAACAAGCAACATAATAATAATTAAAATAACTTTAAAATAAACTAAACATATATATTCCTGATAAAATTCAACTCATCAACAGCTTTAACAATGCAACACAAGCATACATACATACATGCTTATTTTTATATTTACCGGTAAAACATAATTTTCGTCAACGTTCATTTGCATTTATTTATAAATTAATATACCTGATGACTTGAGAAAACTACATTGGTCAATGCAGGCCACTGTGCAGAGGAGGACAAAGAGGAAGCATTATTAGCATCCAAGCTAGCAGACATTGTTACCCCAGTTGTATGACAGTTGACCAATGACATCGGTGACGCAGTTGCACTGAGCAGCTCAGATGTTGTAGGTGCTATCGGTCCGAGTATCGGCTGGAAAGGTCTGCACAGTTTAGTGAAATTGAACGATCCAGAGGTAGAGAAAGGTCGAATGTTATCATCAGAATCTGGGCTTTTCAATGACGCGTCTTTATCAGGCTATTGAAAAAAAGCACATATATATAATCCGTCTATACGACTGATCAATGCAATCATTCAAACATGTAATGTGTGTTGCATAAAAATGATGAAATAAATGCACATAATAATTTACATACCGAACATGCGTCCCCATTGAACAACTGGACCAGTTCGTTACAGATTACATCTCGATTTTCTAAAGCAACGCCTTTGGATGAACCCATGTATGAGGTACGACTGTAACCGTTTAAAGCGGAATGCATGGCTATGGAAGTAAATCCTAATGGAATCATAATCATAATTTTTGGCCCAAAATTACAATAATCACAAAATAACAAGCATGAAACTGGCTAGACGAGTGATTACAAATTCAAACGATGAACTAGAGAAATAATTTTTACCGTGTTTGTCAGCATGAGCCGCTGCCACTTTGCTTATGGTTTCTCTTAAAGATGACTGAGGTGAAAGTGACAATGTTCGTTCGTCGTTGCGGTCGTTGTCGCCTGCTTTCACACTGACCACCGGCGGCTTGTCAGATGGCGTTTCGTGAACAGGCTTTCGCAAGCGTTGCTTGTTTCGCCTGGCCACCATGGAAAGCAGCCGCTTCGAATTGGCCAAATCCAACCCGTGTGCTTGCAAATCAGAAGGAGAAATTTCCCGATTCGGAGAAACACAATGTTCTTGAGAAATGTGAAATTTAGAAACAAACAAACAAAATAATAGCAATACTTGTATTAACACTGCCAGTGTTCCATTTATGATCCACGCATGATCTCGAACAATTATTCGTCGTTGATGGATGGGTGACCATAAATATTTCATCTTTCAAACTGTCTAAGCTGTCTGTTGAAGAATTTCTTGAAAATTTCAAACTCACTTCGCTGAGCTGAAATAAAATTCTATTGGAATTATTGAACAAATGAAGAGCAACAAGTTCACTAACATCCGAATCGTTTTGAGAACTTTTCGGACCAACTGACAATGTTGGACTGGAATTGGACATGGACAGCAGACTTTCTGGAGCCGTATCGTCTGCATTTCCAAATGCACCGTCTACTTTGGACCCTTCTAATTCCACCGGGATTGATATGTGCAATTCGGACGTCGGTGAACAACAGTCGCAAGATGAAGTTTCCGATTTCACAAAATTCGGGGGTACAACAACCTGGCCATTGATCATCGTTATAATTGACGCTGAAATATGTAAAACAAAAACCCCAAACGAACATCAATTGCGAAAATTGTTCAAAAATTTGAACTCTGACATGCAAAAGAAAACATATACGCACGTTTGGTTAAAGTTTTCAATTCGTATGCAGTAAAAACACCCGTCCCCCACACGCCTTCGTTATTCAAGCACATGTCTGAAATAAAAAATTAATATCATACAGAATAAACAAAACTTTAGCACCACCTTCATCGTCGTCGTCATCATCACCATCATCTGAATCTTCTTCTGCTTCTTTAACGTCTTTTTCACGTACTTGCAATGTGCCAGTAGTATCAGGATCGTTTGTGCGGATGAAGTTGGCCAAAAACAAATCCAATTCGCGAACAGCAATGCAAATATGATACGGATTGACACATAAAGCCGGATGAAAGCAGTCGGAAATTTTCTCCAAACGTTCACTGTCCGTACTTTCCAACGGAATACCCTGAAAACAGTTCAGCTCAACTGAAACAATTTTAAAGCATCGCATTTTGAAAATAATCCATTCTACCTTGAACAAAATTACCATCACCAAATCAAGACGCCAAACTTTATCCGCCTGACCAAGACAATCAATACGGCGCATTTTACCCCTCTGGTCAGGATTCGAGGCAATACAAACTGCCGGTCGGCTACCTGTAATCGAATGAACAAAATTTTCCCTACAATGTGGATGTATATCTTTGCGAAGTTTGAACAGCAGTCGACTAGCCCAACGTTGCTTAACCTCAGGTTTTTCATTCTAAAATAAAATTGATAATTCACCTAACACTTTCAAACATTGCACAATGCATTTCAATACTACCATAAGCCGCTCTTTAATGTCCTTTTCTTCGTCAATTGGTAACTTTTTCACATTTCGAATTTTATGCCACTTTCGTTTCGCCGATTGCAGATTGAACCATACGTAAGCAAATTCTTTGACATAAGGCAGCAGTGCTTCAACAAACTGATGACTATCCGCATCCTGTTGTACACAATTGAAAATTCTTACACAACGCAACAATTTAACAAAGTCATAAATTATCAATGCCCACGGAAACTGATAAATTGAAACAGAAAAAAATTAAACAAACGCTTATCCTGTTGAAATGACAAACAACTTAATTTTTAACAATAAGTTAAATACTTTAATAATTTAACTTAATTAAAAATTGAATTTTACAACAAAACAATACTATATTTATATAAACCATTAAAAAGAAATTGGCGCAAAATAAAAGCAAACTTACAACAAAAGGTTTGCTCATCTCACCATTCGTTTTTGACAGTAATTAAATGCAAACCGGAATTTCCGGTAGTATAATCAGCTTCTTTCATTAAACAATACGCAATTCTGATAAAACCATACATCCGAATACGGCTGCCTCTTCTAAAAACACTTGCAAAATGCTTACAAGCATTTAGAAACTACATACAGTATGACTTTTTGAATTAAAAGTTTGTTCATATAACTGTGTTAAATGAACTATGCATATAATTGTATTTAGCGCAAACAATTTATGTTACTTTAAATTAAATATTATAATTACATGAAACTCATTATTATCTATTCAGTACACCCACAAAACTTTTCTATGAACTATCACACTTGAACGTAGTACCCGAACTACAGTAAGCTCCATAGTTAATTTTTTTAATGTCATTCACGCAGTGAAATTATATTGAAATAATGTAATTAAAATCATGTAATTATTACATTTCCTAATTGCAAAAGAAAATTCATTTAACACAGTTATATGAACAAACTTTTAATTCAAAAAGTCATACTGTATGTAGTTTCTAAATGCTTGTAAGCATTTTGCAAGTGTTTTTAGAAGAGGCAGCCGTATTCGGATGTATGGTTTTATCAGAATTGCGTATTGTTTAATGAAAGAAGCTGATTATACTACCGGAAATTCCGGTTTGCATTTAATTACTGTCAAAAACGAATGGTGAGATGAGCAAACCTTTTGTTGTAAGTTTGCTTTTATTTTGCGCCAATTTCTTTTTAATGGTTTATATAAATATAGTATTGTTTTGTTGTAAAATTCAATTTTTAATTAAGTTAAATTATTAAAGTATTTAACTTATTGTTAAAAATTAAGTTGTTTGTCATTTCAACAGGATAAGCGTTTGTTTAATTTTTTTCTGTTTCAATTTATCAGTTTCCGTGGGCATTGATAATTTATGACTTTGTTAAATTGTTGCGTTGTGTAAGAATTTTCAATTGTGTACAACAGGATGCGGATAGTCATCAGTTTGTTGAAGCACTGCTGCCTTATGTCAAAGAATTTGCTTACGTATGGTTCAATCTGCAATCGGCGAAACGAAAGTGGCATAAAATTCGAAATGTGAAAAAGTTACCAATTGACGAAGAAAAGGACATTAAAGAGCGGCTTATGGTAGTATTGAAATGCATTGTGCAATGTTTGAAAGTGTTAGGTGAATTATCAATTTTATTTTAGAATGAAAAACCTGAGGTTAAGCAACGTTGGGCTAGTCGACTGCTGTTCAAACTTCGCAAAGATATACATCCACATTGTAGGGAAAATTTTGTTCATTCGATTACAGGTAGCCGACCGGCAGTTTGTATTGCCTCGAATCCTGACCAGAGGGGTAAAATGCGCCGTATTGATTGTCTTGGTCAGGCGGATAAAGTTTGGCGTCTTGATTTGGTGATGGTAATTTTGTTCAAGGTAGAATGGATTATTTTCAAAATGCGATGCTTTAAAATTGTTTCAGTTGAGCTGAACTGTTTTCAGGGTATTCCGTTGGAAAGTACGGACAGTGAACGTTTGGAGAAAATTTCCGACTGCTTTCATCCGGCTTTATGTGTCAATCCGTATCATATTTGCATTGCTGTTCGCGAATTGGATTTGTTTTTGGCCAACTTCATCCGCACAAACGATCCTGATACTACTGGCACATTGCAAGTACGTGAAAAAGACGTTAAAGAAGCAGAAGAAGATTCAGATGATGGTGATGATGACGACGACGATGAAGGTGGTGCTAAAGTTTTGTTTATTCTGTATGATATTAATTTTTTATTTCAGACATGTGCTTGAATAACGAAGGCGTGTGGGGGACGGGTGTTTTTACTGCATACGAATTGAAAACTTTAACCAAACGTGCGTATATGTTTTCTTTTGCATGTCAGAGTTCAAATTTTTGAACAATTTTCGCAATTGATGTTCGTTTGGGGTTTTTGTTTTACATATTTCAGCGTCAATTATAACGATGATCAATGGCCAGGTTGTTGTACCCCCGAATTTTGTGAAATCGGAAACTTCATCTTGCGACTGTTGTTCACCGACGTCCGAATTGCACATATCAATCCCGGTGGAATTAGAAGGGTCCAAAGTAGACGGTGCATTTGGAAATGCAGACGATACGGCTCCAGAAAGTCTGCTGTCCATGTCCAATTCCAGTCCAACATTGTCAGTTGGTCCGAAAAGTTCTCAAAACGATTCGGATGTTAGTGAACTTGTTGCTCTTCATTTGTTCAATAATTCCAATAGAATTTTATTTCAGCTCAGCGAAGTGAGTTTGAAATTTTCAAGAAATTCTTCAACAGACAGCTTAGACAGTTTGAAAGATGAAATATTTATGGTCACCCATCCATCAACGACGAATAATTGTTCGAGATCATGCGTGGATCATAAATGGAACACTGGCAGTGTTAATACAAGTATTGCTATTATTTTGTTTGTTTGTTTCTAAATTTCACATTTCTCAAGAACATTGTGTTTCTCCGAATCGGGAAATTTCTCCTTCTGATTTGCAAGCACACGGGTTGGATTTGGCCAATTCGAAGCGGCTGCTTTCCATGGTGGCCAGGCGAAACAAGCAACGCTTGCGAAAGCCTGTTCACGAAACGCCATCTGACAAGCCGCCGGTGGTCAGTGTGAAAGCAGGCGACAACGACCGCAACGACGAACGAACATTGTCACTTTCACCTCAGTCATCTTTAAGAGAAACCATAAGCAAAGTGGCAGCGGCTCATGCTGACAAACACGGTAAAAATTATTTCTCTAGTTCATCGTTTGAATTTGTAATCACTCGTCTAGCCAGTTTCATGCTTGTTATTTTGTGATTATTGTAATTTTGGGCCAAAAATTATGATTATGATTCCATTAGGATTTACTTCCATAGCCATGCATTCCGCTTTAAACGGTTACAGTCGTACCTCATACATGGGTTCATCCAAAGGCGTTGCTTTAGAAAATCGAGATGTAATCTGTAACGAACTGGTCCAGTTGTTCAATGGGGACGCATGTTCGGTATGTAAATTATTATGTGCATTTATTTCATCATTTTTATGCAACACACATTACATGTTTGAATGATTGCATTGATCAGTCGTATAGACGGATTATATATATGTGCTTTTTTTCAATAGCCTGATAAAGACGCGTCATTGAAAAGCCCAGATTCTGATGATAACATTCGACCTTTCTCTACCTCTGGATCGTTCAATTTCACTAAACTGTGCAGACCTTTCCAGCCGATACTCGGACCGATAGCACCTACAACATCTGAGCTGCTCAGTGCAACTGCGTCACCGATGTCATTGGTCAACTGTCATACAACTGGGGTAACAATGTCTGCTAGCTTGGATGCTAATAATGCTTCCTCTTTGTCCTCCTCTGCACAGTGGCCTGCATTGACCAATGTAGTTTTCTCAAGTCATCAGGTATATTAATTTATAAATAAATGCAAATGAACGTTGACGAAAATTATGTTTTACCGGTAAATATAAAAATAAGCATGTATGTATGTATGCTTGTGTTGCATTGTTAAAGCTGTTGATGAGTTGAATTTTATCAGGAATATATATGTTTAGTTTATTTTAAAGTTATTTTAATTATTATTATGTTGCTTGTTTCAGTCAATTAGTCCATCAAATTTTGCTCCTGGTTTCATTTCGCCAACAAGCTATTTATTCTGCAGTCCGTTGACAACTCCCAAACAGACACCGCGTTCGACACCAATACCACCACGACTTTTGTTCGAAGAAGCCGGACCTGAATTGGCTTATTTAATGCAGTCGATGTTCTCCAATCCCAGTGTTGACGAATCTAGTATTCTTTTAAAAGATGGTATGAAAATTATCATATTTTTATGTGCTCAATTAAGAAAGAGGAAACGAAAAAAATCCTGATATACATCACTGAAAACGAATTGAGATGTTGAATGAGTTATTATTATTATTATTCATTTTTAATACCATTCTAACTTATAGTAGCCGTGGAGAACTACTTGTGAGTTCAGTTATGAAATACAGGATTTTGTTTCAAATAACTAATAGCTGCTCTTTGCAGAAAGTGTATTTATGTACGTTTTTTATTGGTGATTGGTATTTTTGCTTTCAGTGTCGGATCAATTTTTGAACTTTTTCAACAGTAATCAGTCAACTTGCATTGCATCTTCAAATTCTGGCAACAACAATAATACAGGCGTTGTATCACCTTCAATGTTTACGTGTACATCATTTGCAGCATCTTTGCCAACGTCCAATGATGAAGCCGCTGCCGAAGCAAGTCCTCGTCCTTTGGATCTTTCGTTGAACACTGTGACAAGTAGTAATCACGCTAGCCGCAGAAAATCGAATAGAGTCTCTCAAGCGTGTTATACTTTTATACCGGATGTGGCCGATTCCAATTCCTGCTTGATGGGATGCAGTTGTGAGACTGATTTGTCTTTGGAATGTTCCAGCCAATCTGTCGGCTCCCCTCCTGCCAAGAAGACGAAACGTCTTTGAGATTTTCCCATCCACTTTTATTGCTTGTCAGTATTAAAGTTGTTTCAGTTTTGCAGGTTTCCTTTTTTCATGTGTGATGGAATAATACCGCCGGGTGCTTGGTATTACCTTCAACATCTACATGCTGTGCTAAATTAAATATGTAGAGTAAGATTATTGTTTGTCAGT
>NW_003531429.1:0-2377 GCF_000181795.1 Trichinella spiralis
TTTGCCCTTCCGGGCTATGCCCCCGGGGGCAAATAAAAATTTACAAATGCCCCTTGAGGCTGATCCCCCCGGGCAAATTAATAGCACAATTTTGGACCTAAGGGGGTTTTTTATGCAAAATTTTAAATTGCCTTCAGGGGTAATATGCAAAATTTTTATATCCCCTGAGGTTACGCCCGGGGGTTATGCCTCAGGGCAATTTTTTGAAAATTTTGAAATTTTTGAAATTTAGCCGCAGGCGTCGCCTCAGGCTATGCCTCAGGGCAAATAAAAATTTGCATATTCCCGCAGGCTACGCCGAAAGCATTTTTTTGCACAATATTTGCCTTCAGGGGGATATGCAAATTTTCATTTGCTTTCAGGCTATGCCCAGGGCATTCCCTCAGGTATTTTTTTCGAAAATTTACATAATTCAGCCCCAGGCTTCTGCAATTCAATACTTACATGTTCTCCTACGCTTTCCCGTACTCCATTCAGCGCAGTTTCACCTCATACTTACCTTTACCTCTCCGCTATCTCTTAAATCTACGATATATACTTACCTGCACAACTTACCTTTTTATTGTGCTTACCTGCACCCTAAGTACTTACCCACAGTAGCTTACCTGCATTCCATTTACCTGCACTTTTTATCCGCTTCGACTCTACTTACCAGCATTACTTTATCCACTTACTTTGATGCTACGTATCAGTACTTTACGCTCTACTGCTCTAAATGAAGAATTTAATGATTATAAAATTCATAGTTCAATATAGTTATATACCATATTACAGCCATATTATAGAAATTGTAGACGAATAACAGCGAATAACTACGTTATTCGATGGAGATCATTCAAGTACGCTACTTAACTGCGCTTTCCCGTACTCCACTCAGCGTTGAGTTTCACCTCATACTTACCTTTACCTCTCCGCTCTCTAAAATGTACGATATCATTCTTCTTTATACTTACCTGTTTCTATACTTACCTGCACAACTTACCTTTTCATTTTACTCACCTGCACCCTACGTTATTGTACTTACCTGCATTACTTTGTCCACTTGCTACGTACCAGTACTTTACGCTATCTCTACTGCTCTAAATGAAGAATTTAATGTAAACATGCCATGATTCTAAAATTCATAATTGAATATAGTTATACCAAATTACAGCCATATTATAGAAAGTAATTGAAGACGAATAACAGCAGCATAATAAATACGTTATTCGATGGAGATCATTCAAGATGCGGCTCTCGTCTTCATAGTTATGCACTAAAACTTTAAATACAAAACAATTCTTCTACAAAAAATTATGCTATTCTTCCTTACCTTGCGTGACAAGGAAAAACCGTAGGAAACGCAATTTGAGAGTGCCATCAGCTGCGACTAAAAAATTCATAAATTGTTATCAGGAACAAAATGCTGGGATGTACATTGACATACCTGTTCTATTCATTTAGCGTATTTCATTGCTGTCATAAACAATATCGAATTCCTTCTTTGTGAATTTGTGATAAGCAAAGGCACACTGGGACGGCTAGGAAGCGCCTTTACGTCCATGTGAACACGGGTTGCAAACGGTACAAGCTTTATGGGATGACGTAATCCACAGCTATTATAAACAAAAACTACTTACAAATTTGTCATATCTCATTGGAAACGCACTGACGAAAGATCTATACGCGCACCAGCGCTACACGACTGTCTCAACGTTGTCTGCTAGAATTACAATCATTTATTTCTTACTAACTCTTATGATAAGTGAAACCACACTAGTACCAATGATGAACGTCGCTGCGTCAACTTCAACTCAGAGGGCCATCAGAAGAAACGTCGAATTCGCTTGATGTTAATGTAATGCTGTCATGGATAAAATGTGTACACTTTACGTATCCAACTGCAATCAGGAGCAAGTTAAATACTTACGGATGTTTGTGATGCCACATTTAAAAGAAACTGATGTGAACATGTCTAAGCACGTTGTCCAGATCGAAAGGAACTTGAAAACAATTCAGCTAATGATGTTATATGTTATTATAGATATTCATGTATTCATATTCAGATAGATATTCAAATTCAATCTCTCAATACTTGCTATCTAATTAATCAAATTAATCAAATTCAATACTTACTGATGAACGATACTATTTGTGATAAGTAAAGGCACACTGGGACGGCTAGGAAACGCCTTTACGTCCATGCGATCACGGGTTGCAAACGGTACAAGCATCATGGGATGACGTAATCCACAGCTATTATAAACAAAAGCTACTCACTAATTTTTGTCATATCAAATTGGAAACGGTTAGACAGCCACAAGCATACAATACGTTGTCAGGAATTGTACGTACGCTGGCTACTGCTGACTCAGAATTGTCAGCTACAATTACAATC
>NW_003531430.1:0-1411 GCF_000181795.1 Trichinella spiralis
TACAATTCCCGTACGCGGACAGTGCAACTCTTTTTAGGGAGGAATTTTTCCAAGTGATGCGGAAGAAAAGATCAAACAATCAAAATTTTCGTTGCTCACATATCCCTCAACCGGGTGTGGTATCAGGACCTTCCTGTGCTTGGTAATTTTTTGCATGGGATGAAAAAGAAGTATTGTGCCCAATATGATTGCTCTGAAACGCTGCTATTAGGCGCGAAGTTGATTGTCAAAATCAGCACAAACAGTGCAACTCTTTCTAAGGAGGAATTTTTCCAAGTGAAACGGAAGAAAAGATCAAACAATATCATACTTTCTGTTGTGGCTAAAAATGGAATTATTGAAAGCATTTTGCGAATCGAAGCAATTTGGACTAGATCAGTTGAAAATTGCAATCTTCGTCATCGTTATGAAGTTTTACGAATTGGTGATGAAGCACAATATGTGGTATACGTGATGCCAGTTGTCATCTATGCAAGACATTTGTATTTTAATTTCTGTTGTTGAGATATGTTACTGTTTGATACCACCAGGTCGCCATGATTTGATACCATGACTGGTATCAACATTGAATGTTCCACTTTAAAGATTGATGAAATTATTTTATATGCATATTTATTGAATAAATGTATATATATTTTATTTCAATACCATTAAAATCACATTTTTGGTTTCACTTTTTCTGGTATATGTCAAGGAAGGCGTAATGTAGAACGGGATAAGTTATGATGGGGATAAGTTTGTAGTAGTTCTCTAAAAATTTCATCTGAAACTGCACAGTAGTCGTCTGATTAATGGCCTTTAAAGATCGCACACTGCTAATCGAATGTAATGAATAGCCTTAAACACTAGTTTCTTGCTTGGTTGAGAGAAGCGTCATGCAAATATTTATTTGCTTGTTCTTTGTTGAATTACTTACTGATTAATTTAGTTGCAATGCTTGATAGTGAATTGTGTTTTCAATGGCATTTTCACAACTGCCACTGATGACGAATTGCATAAGAAAGAAGTTTCGCGTTTGTTTATTATTGGTTTTTTCTTTCAGTGAATTATTCTACATTTATGGAAAATCCTGAATAAATAATGGCCCTGAGCGAAGAGATTAGGTAGCTAGTTTAGGGAATATGTTGTTTCCAGTTAGGATGTTACTTAGCTCATAACAGTTGTTCTTGAGTGTGTGGTTCACCTAAATGTGAGCTATTCTTTATTGTAATGCTTATTAACCTGTGTGGCTTATTCAATTTAGAGAATATTTTTCCAAAGTTAAATACGTTATTTCAATAAGTGGAATGGCTTTTTCCCTTGGATCAATCTAATGACCAATCCCTATAGGAATAGTCTGTGAAGAGAAAAGGATACAATCAAATAGCAAAGCTTTTTCGCTCAAGAATACAAAATTTTGAGGATCACCAGT
>NW_003531431.1:0-1585 GCF_000181795.1 Trichinella spiralis
TCGTCGGTCCTGTCTAATGTAATGTAATTCAAATTTCTCACCCCAATTTCAATTTTTATCCCTTGAATTGAACTCGCGGTCACTCATAACACAAAAAGATATGGCTTGATTTAGATACTACAATCAGAATTCTGCTTACCTCAGCACACATCCAATATTTATCAACACGATTTGTACACTTCAGGGTGTAGAACAACTTTTATTTCTATACTAACTTCTGTTAGTGCCTTTTTGCAGTCACAAACTAAATTTCATCATTATTTGTTTCCACCTTCATTAAAAAATGTCAAAACAACGACAAGGAAATGAACACAAGGAAGCTGACCGTAAACACAGCAATAAACGAAAGTAGAATTAGCAGTCTTGAATTTTTTTAAACTGCTTTTGCTCTGATCCCGTTTTGCGTCAAGCCAAGTCAGCTGGGTTTAGCATTATGCTCGATATCACTAGCTTGCTTCTTGCTCTATGATGTACATCTCGTTTACTCTAGTAATAGTAATACTTGTACTGACATCTATGAAAAATCCTGCCCGTTCCCAGTTCATAATTTCAGCAGGCAAAAATTTGAGACGGATGATGATATCTGATATTTGATTCATCAGTTTCTTGTAATTACTTATTACAAGAGACAAACAAATACTGCGACAGTAGGTTTCGCTCATCAGCTAATAACGCTCGAATGCTCAGCACTGAAATCGAACGCAAGACCGAAACGAAAATCAATTTGACGGTTTTAAATTCCATTTTAAATAACCATTTTGCAACAACATTTAAATTTCATTTCTCATTTTATCTACAATTGAAGATGAACATGTGCTTGTTGATATTTTTTGTGGCACGAATGCCTTTTGTTGATTTTGAATGAAGAAAATTAATCATACCCAAATGGCGCACAAATGTCGACATCCAAAAATTGCGATGTCCTCCAGTGGAGAGTGAATTTGAAGCAGCTTCAAGCGTTTTACTACTTGGTGCTGTCCATCGCTTTCTTTCTGCTTTCGAAGTGCTTCACTTTTATTTATCCATCCGAATTTAAAAATACGGTTAAAAAAAATTTCAATCAACAAAATACTACGCTAATTAGATAAATTAAGCTTCAGCTGGCAGTTATACGAGATTTATGCATAAGATGCTTTTCCATTTGTCACAAATTGTAGCTAAAGGTGGCTTTAATACAATGGCAAAATCAACAACTGACAAATTGTCCACAGCTGCTGTTTTGATGTAAAACTGGGACTGGCAACTGCTAATGTGTTAACATCGTATTACATTTTCGATTTTGCCAGCCTATTCTCTGAAATTGTTCCTCGTATTTAATTTATTCCAACGTTTCTTTCTTTCGCTGCTGTTCACACGAGTTGCTGTTTTTCTTTCCATGTTTTATTTAAATTGAAAAATAAAAATATGGAATATTGTTTAAAGTAAACATCTGCGGTTATACATTTTTGTGTAAATTGTATTAAATGTTTTTTCAATATTTAAATAACCCGACCACTGAGTTGAATAAACATTCAAGTTGCAATTGTTGTATTCGAAGATACAGATGATTTATCACGACGATCAGTTGTGGGATTTGAAATCTTTT
>NW_003531432.1:0-2548 GCF_000181795.1 Trichinella spiralis
ACGTGCTAATTCCACAGGCGGTTTTTGATTGTTTTCAATTTCCAAACTCATTTCAATCGATGCACATTTCAAAACCCTACGCTAGATGCCAATCAATGCAAAACATTTGAGGATGCTCTCTGTGTTTGCAAACTGTTACGAATAAAATCAAATATCTACCCCACCCCACCCCATTCATTAGATTTCTTCCTTTCAAAGATGCATCATCAATAGACAACTCTACTTTTATGTTGGTATTCTTCTTTTTTTTTTCGTTGATCCCATTTTATTTGGTTCAACATATTGTATATATTGTATTTTTCAAAATTTTCTTTTCAGCTCAAAAAGAAAATTTTGAAAAATTTTCTTCTGTTTCGTTAATTTAATTTAATCTTCTTCAAATAATAACCACCTAGCTAGTTGGCTGGCTGTTTAACTAACTAGCAGATCTGATACGATACAATTGGGAATATGTGCATTTACGCATCTGCAGAATTAATAAAATTCATCGCTTCAAAGATGAAGAGAAAAAAAATCGTCACTTTCAACTATTCATGCCACTTTTTATATAGTACATGCTGAATCATCAATGAAAATTAATAAAAACTAAAGCAAAAAAAACACACACACACACATACCTGTGTAAGATAAATAATTTCCAATTATTCAATTTTTATGGAATAAAAGAGGATTTTCATTGGGCAACTTTATGCGGCTTTAATAAAAGTATCAAGAAAACTATTTGAATAAATGAAAGTGGCTCATTCCGCAAGTGCTGATTTGGATCAGCATGGATTAGAGTCAAAAGAAATGGACATAATTCAATTATCAACCGTCAGCTTTGTCCAGAAATGAAACTGCCGTTTACAACTTTGAAAGCATAAAAGCAAGCGAACATTTGTTTCGAACATTCCACTTTCTTCATTTCACTTGATGAAATTCTAAGCCAAATCAAAGTCACCTCAACACCCGTTAGGGGAGAACTGTCAAAGCGCCGATGCATTGCAATGATTATAGTTGGAAATTATTTTTCATTTAATTATTCACTTCTTTCTTTTTTGCATCTGGGGGTTGGTTTTGGTAAATGTGTAAATAACTTCAATGCTTAACAGTTAGAATGGTTTCGGATATATTAGGAAAAAAATTAAAAAAAAACCAAACGCTATCATATTCAAAGAAATTTTTTTCCATTTTATCCACACGCATGTTTTTCGCTTAAAAATGTAAATGTTTAAAATCAAACTTTCATAATTACAAAACAAACAGTGTCTGTCACGTTAGGATTATTCAAAATGGTAAAAGTCATCAGTCACAGAAATTTGAATTTATTGGGCCAATATTTATAGTAACGTTACTGATAATATGTAATAAGAAATATCAACTGTTACAAATTTAAACAACCGATAAATAAATTACAAAGCAAAAAGAATCAACAAGCTATCAAAACAGTACTTTCAATTTATTTTACTTTACAACATACGGCAACATTCTGCCCAACAACATCCTTTATCCTACTACTTTGAAAGGAGATTAGGATCATTAGAAATCTTTCAATTGAACAAGTAATTTTAAGAAAACCAATAATTACATGTAAGCATTGGTAAATTTTCTAAATCTTTCTTACAGTTACGTCGCCTAATTCGAAGAAACAACGACAAGTCTAACAAGTTACAACTAATAAAATATTATTCATAAATAATACTGTATGTGAACAATTTAAAGAGAGAAGGTTTTTCTTTGTTTTTTTTGTTTCAACCCTTATATGTTGACTTTGCATAAACACAAATTTCAAATAAATCTGAAGAGTAAACTTAAAGACAGCAGCTTGTCTCCTCTTTATGACAACTTTGAGCACAATTGTTAAAAATGAAGCAAATTGAAAACGACTGGCGTCAAACAATTGTCAACGATGAGAAACACACAGTTCCCTTCATTCTGAACCATCATCCCCAGTTGGAAGTGAATCGAATGTTGGAAAATAAATCTCGCCTCCGAAGATGAACTTTCAAATCGATCTTGTCGAGCAAGCTCTGCTCCATGCACAAGCTAACAGCTAATCACCAAAATTAAAAGAATTCAAAAGGTAGAATCGCTGACCAGTGATTGGTCACTTTCTGACAAGCAAGCAAAAGCAATCAGACCAACTTGGTTATTGAAGACTAACTAACTGTGCACTCATCAGCTGTATGTAGTACGATTAAACATCTTCTTAACCCAACAGTCCAACAGCCCATGCTTCATAACTAGCTTAAAGATCAACAATAACCTCACTAAAAAGTCATTTAAATATTAAACTTGTAAAAATAACATCTACACATATGTACACGCACACACACACACACACACAGATATATATACGTATATAGACATGTACATAATAAACATGCACATGTACACCAATCTGTATATACATGGACAAATCAACTACATATATGCAAAATGATATCACAATCATTCATAAATTTTATCATTAATGGGTCTTTCCTCTGCGATATCTTGAATTGTTTACCAGCTTCAAAATCATCATCATCTTCATCCGACGGATAAGTAAGAATTTTGTTTTGTTTTG
>NW_003531432.1:4595-7628 GCF_000181795.1 Trichinella spiralis
GCTGCAAAATGGTTGCAGCCCAACCCCAGATGCCAATGTGGTCTTACAGGATGGCCTTCCTTTACGCATGACAGTAATTACAACAACAGGTTAATTAATTAATTAATAATAAATTAACACGCTTACCTTGGATACGGTTGACGTGAAGATTTTATTGGAAATTGTAGCATCCGTTCGTTTCAGGGTATGATCAGGTGTCGCCGAGTTCGACCGCTGGCCAGTGGTTCACGATCATGTTCGCTTTAGTTGGCATTCCTCTGTCACTGCTGACCATTGCAAATTTCGGTACATTTTTGTCCGAAATGATCCGCTGGTTCAACAACTACCGTTGGCGCATTTTTCAATACATCCAATCGAAAAGACCCTTCCAACGGAGGAGGAAAAGCGAATCCCATTCCCATTTTGTATCTGGTTCCACCAGTCCGGACGATTGGAATTTGAATAAAACGGTGAAAACGAAGCCACCGCTCCGTCGACGCGTTCTGCAAATACTCTGCTTTATCTTGATCGCCTATTTCGGCCTAATCATTGGCTATTGCTTTTTCAGCAGCATCATTTTCAACCTGTTCGAACAGAACTGGACCCTGATCCACGGCATCTTCTTCTCCTTCAACACGATAACAACCATCGGCTTGGGCAGTGTCCGCTTGGACAGTGACACCTATATCATCTTCATCTTGATTCACAACGTGATCGGACTGACCCTGTTGACCATGTGCGTCAATTTTGCAGGCGTCTATTTGAGGATGTTGTTCATCAAGCTGCACTATTTTGGCCGGAAAATACGCGATTTTCGAATAGCGATCGACTCCATGAGCGCCGAAATGGCCGAAGCGGTTCGCGTGGTGATAAAGTTGATGAAAATCAAAGCCACCAAAGGTGTTGTCACGTTGGAAGATATACAACAGCTGCTCGATAGCGTGCGCAACATACCAGTAACGCCGACAAAGCCGTACATTCCTGAAGATGTAGCCATCATTCCTTACGCAGACGATACGTATCAGCTTCTATAATAGATTTACTGTAGGTAATAGTCAACAGTGAAAAGTTATAATAAATAATTACTGAAAAGAAACAAACCAACGAACTAACAACAAAATCATCAAAGTGCCACACACTACAGCTCAGATGCTGATGCAAAGAGAAAGAACATTTCTACCAGTAAAAGTAGAATTCAAATGAATAATAATCAAACAATAGTTTGTTCTCAAAATGTAACCAACCATTCAACATTTCTCCTGTAGACTAATAAACTCAATATCAACAAGTGTTTGATAATTGAAATTATACATAACACGACATACTGTTAAATGAAAATTTAAATATTTCCTGAAGGAAATTCAAAACATTCGAAAAGAAGAAACACTACAGATAATAAAATTATACAGTAATAAATCTTAAAGTTTTTCAGCCAATATGATGATTAATAGATTAAATTTCTTCATTTATTTGATTGTGTTATAAAAAAATAACATTAAATCACACTTCAAAGTACAGTATAATAATAAAAGCAGCTATGGGATTCAGGTGCAATTATTAGAAAGTCACCATATAAAATATGAAACAAAATTAGGGCGGCGGAGACAATTACACCGAACAAATATACTATTTCCGCTTCGCATCTCAATAATATGAAAAATAAAAAATAACAATGCTAGATTTTCACATTTCATTTAGAAAAATGATGAAGTAAATTACTCTCTGGTACAAGATGTTAAAGCTTCAAAAATGATACTAATTATAATATAAAAATTTTTTAATGCCAATAATACTTAGAAAACACAATTAGACAATTGAAAATACCTGTCAATTGAGGGATCCACAAGAAATTCGTAAAATTTAATAAATGAATTACAGTATAGTTTGTGATTAAAAGGTCCAAATAGCAAATTAAGCAAAATTGACCAAGTTCACGCTAGGTGCATTTTAAAAATATCAATGTTCCCCAAAAAAGGAAAATTAATTTGCATAAACATAAAGTTCCTTTAAAAAGATTTCAAAATTTCTCGTGTCATTTTCACTCACGGTGTTATTTGTGCATTGCAAAACAGTTTAAGATCAGTTTCAGTTCAAATGAATTCTTTTCTTTCCATCGACTATTATTAACCATTAGAATGCTGGAATAAATTTATATACGTACAATTTGTAAATGCAAATAAATGAAAATTGTTCAAAATCAGTACGGAAAATGGAATACGTTTACTTCTGTCACGTTCAGCGATCTGATTTCATCTGCATCATATTAAATTCGATTGTGCAGAGATCAGAATTTGCCGCCAATCGTTGACAAACAGTAAAAGCAATTTAGAAAAATGTGACATATAAGAAAGCAGTGCTGTTTCGAAGTGAAATCTTTGCTTTCCTTTCAGTCCGATTACCAAGCGTTGAAAGCGCAGTCATCTTCATCTATAAATGGCCAATCTTTCGATTCGTCTGGAGCTACTGGAACACTGCACAGCGTTAAATCTAACAATAATATTAAACATAGTAATAATAATAATAATACGAGAAACAATTTTAGCATGGAATAGTATTATTCTAATATAAATTATGCAAATTCATTGTCTTAAGGGCATTCAATTTGTGCATCACTAAGCGGCGTTATCAATGCCATTTTCAACAGCAAAATTTCGTGATTCACTTTTTTGAACAGTGTACAAAAAATGCTCAATGATTGATAGATAAATAACTGATGTAAGACAAACAGTCATGGATCGATGGCTTTGGGGAAAAATCCATTTTTCAATTGAATATTTGGAAAAAAGCTGCTTGTTGAAAACAATTTTTAAAATTATACTATTTTAACGAGAAAAGGGAGAAAAATGACGCAGATTTTTAAACGACACACTACGTATGCGTAAAAAAATTTTTCCGAAACAGCTCTGAATCGACCGATGCTGCGTTTAATATTTCTGCATGCAATACAAGTAACTACGGAAATAAATGGTCGTCGTTGACAAAAATTTCTCATCGTCATTGACGGTAGAATATTTTTTCTTTTTTTTTCAGTGTTGCAATAAATAAGTTTAAGTT
>NW_003531433.1:0-3622 GCF_000181795.1 Trichinella spiralis
CAATTGTTTAAAGGGAAATGTTTGTTACCGGGATACTGCTGTCGCACAATCGCACCCCTAAATGCTTGTCACTGCTCAAATCGTGCACAAGGTTGTTTCAGCATGACATAGGAAAGCTGCTGTTAGTTAGAGAACACACTTTTATACTACCACCCTTGATACTTTCAGAATGGCAGTAACGTTCCCTTCATTTTTGAAATGACTCCTTAGAGTTTCTATTATGTTATTGTATTGCCAATAGCACTGACTTATACAGATGCCCCTATTTTCTGTCATTGAGAAAATAACTCAATGCCCATCAGTGTTGTCAGTATTGATAAATGAAGCAACTCCTGAATATTATACGTGAAGATTGAGTGGAAGAACGCATATGACAACTTCCACCTCCTCCATCCTTCAACTTCTCCCTCATTCCTTCCTGCTATGCTGTCCCGCCCTCCTTTCCTTTCTAATGATCCCCATCATTGAGCTCGTAATAATACTAAGCCGATCAGAGATCGCATTAAACTGAAAATTCTGCCCACCCCCTATTTACAGTTGAATGAACAGCACTTAGCTGTTTTTATCTCATATGAATCTAATTTCTCATAATTACTGTCGACTAGCAATATAACCAAATCCAGGTTACTCGTGATTCTTTTGTTTTATTCTTTTCATAAAATGCAATACAAAATTGTCACCCGCATAAGTTTCTTGAATTCATTGCAAATCGCTCAGTTACTGAATTTCTGCAATTAGGGTTTTTTTCACATTGTATGAAGCGCGCTGATGCAGTGCTCAACCAAGTTTGCAGTCTTGCTATAAATTATCATAAGGCGGAAACGAACGTGGAGGTAGTTGTCAAGCGGCATACCCCCTGGAGCAGCCGCTTACCATCATTATGTCTACGCTGCGTACTTGTTATATTCTGTGCTGAGATAAACTGCATATTACAAAATTTCATGACAACCGTTTAATTATCCATAAATCTGAAAAAGTATTTTATTTTCCCAACTATTTTCAGTGGGAGCTATTTAAAATTATAATTTTGATTAGAAGAAAAGCATTGATAAAATATAAATTATTGAATCACATTGTACTTTCAAGCAACTAAATTGCACAGCATGCATAAACACGCAGTGATAGCATTTCTGTTTATTTTTAGTAATTTGCGATGCTTCATGTTATTAAGTTTACGTTTTAGGTAATTTTAGGGAAACAATTTGCATAATAATGCAATATTACGTAGTAATAGGAAGTGTGTAAATAAAAACGTAATAAATTTTATCGTCTCGTTTCATAATGTTGCTCATAATGTTCATTTTACTGCGCTATTACTGATGGAAAATTAGGTTGATCTTCCTGAGGCAAAGTAAATAGTCATTTGCATAATTTACTTATTATACAATTGACCAAGCGCATCGATTTTATTAGGTTATGCAGTTCACTGCAATGCTATCAATCTAGCACGTGGTCGGTCAACTATAATTCCGCTCTTCAACACCATCCATGAATAACTGGTAAGTTGGATTTGATATTTTGGTGGTGGTATGCTATGCATGTTACTTTACATATATGGTGAATGGAAACTGGCGGGTGTCTTTCTAGTGTGATTATTGCTAAGTTTTAGATACATCAGATGCTGAAGACGAAGAAGTATCTATTTCTGCTCTTTATTTATGGATGATTGCATTAATATAATTCACTTTTAGAATTTACATTATTTTATATTCATATCAATGAAAAAAAATCAAATTTAGGTTGAAGGTTGCAGTGCCATTAGCGCCACATTGCTTTCATTCTAACTGCAGCACTAATGTTAAATTATCATGTATATGATATCATGGATTAGGTGCTCTTGATTCAATTCTTTTAAGAATTGAAAATTACATTTGCCTTGCTACGTTTTGAAAATGCCCAGATGCAATCTATTATCAGTAAAGACAGGTAAAAGTTGTTGAACAGTGGTTGTTGAAGATGCTGACGTAGCGTTCAAAAAACGTATGACAAAAAACAGTAAGTATTGGCTTTATTTAATTAGATAGTGATATCATAGGCGTATCAGATATATGTAGAATTTGGTAAAATCTATAATTACAGATTACGTCATCAGCTGAGTTTTTATGGTGTTCTTTTTCTTCTGGTCATCGTGATAAGTCATGTTCACATCATTTCGTTCTAAATTTGCCATCACAAGCATCCGTAAGTATTGAATTTGCTCCTGATTGCAGTTGGATCGTACAGTGTTTTTGTGCAGTGACGTTTCTCAGTTGTTCTAGTGTGGTTTCACTTATCATAAAAGTAAGAAGGAATGGATTGTAATTGTAGCAGATTTCACTGAGTCAGTCGAGCAGCGTTCGTACAAATCCTGACAACGTATTGGTGCTTGTTGCTGTCAGTGCGTTTCGAATGTGATATGGCAAAAAATAGTGAGTAGCTTTTGTTTATAATAGCTATGGATTCTGTCATCTGATGAAGCTTGTTCCGTTGGCAACCCTTGTTCACATGGACATAAAGGCGTTTTCTAGCCGTCCCAGTGTACTTTTGCTTATCACAAATAGTATCGTTTATCAGTAAGTATTGAATTTGATTAATCAGATAGCTGGAAGATGCGAGTGTTACATGCATTGAATTAGATAACATCTATAATGACAGATAACATCATTAGCTGAACTGTTTTCAACTTCCTTTCGCTCTGGACACCGTGCTCAGTCATGTTCACATCAGTTTGTTCTAGATGTGGCATCACAAACATCCGTAAGTATTTAACATGCTCCTGATTGCAGTTGGATACGTAAAGCGTGCACATTTTATCCATGACAGCATTACATTAACATCAAGCGAATTCGATGTTTCTTCTGATGGCCCTCTGAGTTGAAGTTGACGCAGTGACGTTCATCATTGGTACTAGTGTGGTTTCATTTATCATAAGAGTAAGAAAGAAATAAATGAAATAAATAAAAGAAATAAATAAACTACAACAGTAGTTTTTGTTTATAATAGCTGTGGATTATGTCGTCTCATGAAGCCCGTACTGATGCCAACCAGTGTTCACCTGGCGTTTCAATTCCGTTTTCTAGCCGTCCCAGTGTGCCTTTACTTATCACAAATAGTAAGAAGGAATTTGATATTATAACAGCAATGAAATATGTTAAATAAATAGAACAGGTCACTGTACATCCCAGCATTTTGTTCTTGATAGCAATGGATTACGTCATCAGAAAATTTTTGTTTAGTCGCAGCAGATGGCACTCTCAAATAGCGTTTCTTACGGTTTTTTTTGTCACGCAAGGTAAGGAAGAATTTCATTTTTTGTAGAAGAATTGTTTTGTATTTAAAGTTTTAGTGCGTAACTGTGAAGACGAGAGCCGCATTTGAATGATCTCCATCGAATATCGTTTTTTATTATGCTGCTGTTATGCTAATAAGGCTGTAATATGGTATATAACTATATTCAAATGAATTTTAGAATCATGTTTTATTTATATAAAATTCTTCATTAAGAGCAGTAGAGATCGTAAAGTACTGGTACGTAGCATTAAAGTAAGTGGATAAAGTAATGCAGGTAAGTAGAGTCGAAGCGGATATAAAGTGCGTACAGGTAAATGGATTGCAGGTAAGTACTGAAGGTAAGTACGATAAC
>NW_003531434.1:0-3895 GCF_000181795.1 Trichinella spiralis
TTTAATTTGTTTGGTTTGAGAAGGGCTCAAAAAGAACTGGGAGGAGTGAAATTAAAAATTCCCTTGGTTTGACGCATAAACGTTCCAGTTATCCCAATAAGCCGCGGATAGTGTGCAAAATCAAAATGTTTCCAACTGAAAAGAATTGGAAATTTCAGTTAAAATTGAGCTTTTGGGTTTTTGAAGCTGTATTTTAGCTATAATCAGCCCAAGGAAAAGGTTAAAAGTGGGTTTTTTTTTTGATTGAATAAGGAGCCCCAGTTTAGGGTTTGTCCAAAGCGACTATTTTCCCGAAAATGGTTCAAGCCTGACGATCACAGGACAAAAGTATTAATGCACAAGAATACGTTAATTTTTTGATTGGCATTATTATTAATTTTTATTTTTTATTACGGTTATTTTTCCAATTTTATGCTTATTGAATACATTTGTGTTTTCATATTTATATAAGTTAAATGTTTTTTTCACAGATTCGAGAAAAACTGTTGGATTATCAAAAGAGAAAATTGAAACCTAATTTAAACAAAAAATTAACAGATAAAAAGAAAACTGTCAAAGTTAAAGAACCAAACGAAATGATGTTTGAACAAAGCATCGATGAGCAAAGCAATTCTGGCACCGTTCGTATAGAAAAAAATCATCGTAAAAAACAGGAAAATAAAAAAAGCAAAACATACGAATTGAAGAAAAAGAAGACTTATAACAGTAAGAAGAAAAGGAAAGTGAAGATTGGAAATTGATATTGATGTCATGTGCGAATTTGCTTTTGTTGCCATATTTTCCAATTAAAGTGTATCTAGAAGCATGTCTTTTTTCAGTGAACACAAAAGGAATATTGTTTCAGTAATTTTAATTTCACTTTGATCACAGTACTTTTTTTGATGATCAGTTTTATACAGTTGTCAGAAACAAAATTTCCATCAACAATCACGGATAAACTGTAACGTTGGGAAATACCACCGCAGAAGCCCCTGCTCGAGCGTACTTCAGCGGTGCAATCTGAAATTAGAAATCCATCGTCCTCATTTATATACATTCCCATATCTCATAAAATATAATAATTTATATAAAACAAAAAATTACTTTGTGCCAACGGCAAGAAATTTCGTCGTAATATTCGACGCAATTTTCGTACTGTTTATCTGAATAGCCACCAATAGCCAATAGAAAGCATCCAACAGTACAGACTGCTATTCCATCTCGAGCAGAGGACAGATGAGCAACGTAAATCCACTCATCCGTTTCTGGATTATATCTTTAAAAAAATTTTCACTTGTACTAATTATATGCAATTGAGAAAAGAGTCGCCAAAATTGAAATATACAATTTTGCATGACATTATAGAGGAAAAGCCAATCAAATTCACATACCGTTCAACAGCAGTGTATCGAATTGCAAGCTTGCTAATAACGCTGCTCACACCGCCTACAGCGTACAAGAAACCATTTAAAACGCCAACGGCGACATTACCACGCGGATGGGACATATCTGCACAAGGATACCAACAATTTCTCAACGGATGGTAGCATTCCACGGAACTGTGACAGTTGCCAGCACCTCGTCCACCAACGGCGTATATTCTGCATGAAGGAGAAAAAATAAAATTTACAGTTGCTCAAAATGAATAATATATAATTTTTCTGCCCTATTCACTTTCCGTTCAACACTGCAATGCCGAAGGAACTTCGAGCTGTAGACATGTCGGCAATTTTAACCCACTCTTTCCCGTCAAACCGTTCTGCCGACGACAAGCATGTCCAACCGTCATGACCCCCGATTGCAAAAATCATGTCATCCATCACTGCTACGCCTAGAAAAAATAATTCAATTTAATATTTAAAAAAATAGAAATTTAATATTCAATAAAACTCACCGAGAGCATGCCGCGGTGTATTCATGGACGGAATTCTGGTTAAACAGACATTTTTGTCACGTTTGTAATCCCACACATCAACAACGGAAAGGGTTTTCAAGCCCTCACGACCACCGATAAAAAATATACGATCACCAAACAACGCCACACCAAACTGTACCCTCTTGCTGGCATAAACGACCGGATTCCACCGGTCATTGACAAAATCATACTGTTCACTGATCAAAGCTTCTACAAATAAACAAATCAATTGTCCCATTAAACATTAATAAATACATTATTCACTTTTCGTAGCGTCGGTGCCACCGAAACAGATCACACTGCCCAGTGTGGATTTTCGAGCTCTGCAACGAATGCCCAGTTCGAACATGCTCCGAGCACTTGGGCAAAGGTGGAATTCCAAAGCGTCGACAATTTGCTTGCAACAAACCAAACTGTTCATTATCAACGGATTCGTTTTGATCTGCTCAACGATATACTTGGGCGGCAGTACGGCTATTCTAAGCACGTCGAACAAACGCTCCAAATATTCCACACGTTCCTCCTTCGAATGCATTATCCACAACATCAGCGCCTCATATATTATACCCTCGTTGGGAACGTTCAAAAAATCACTGGACAACAATTCAATCACCTCGGCAACATTGAGAAGCAGATATTCATCGTGCTTGATCACTTCGACAAAGTTTTGCTACAATTTCAACTCGCATAACTGAAAATTCTCTCAAAATAATACATAATATACTTTGAATTTCTCAAAAAAAAACAATTTTTCATTATTATTTTCCATTCATTTTTAAAAAGGAAAAAGAAATTACCCTTGTTTCAGCTATAATTCTGTTTCATATAATATTAATCAATTCAAACTAAAATAAACCACAAACTAGATTATTTCAAATAGAACTTGAATATCACTTTACATGACGTTCACTGAAATAAGTTGCATACAAACGATCCTTCATTGAAAACATTATATAAACTAGCCCCGATGAACTACCCTTTTGAAACATATTTCATGTTATCACTGTTTGTTGAACGGAATACTATTTTTTGAATGAAACATACTTTTCAAAAAAATATACATATATACTGAATCGTGAAATATTTTAAAAATAATTTCTAAACTGACAAATTTCCGAACCTATTTTCACTTGCTTACATAGACAAATTTCTCAGCAGCATCCATCAGCACGTCACACCCATTTCTATCAGCAAAAGAGCGAATGCCAATACAATTGGAAGGATGGAGCTTTTCTATTAGCAATTCGCTGCAACGATCAACAACTGACGGTACCTGAAGCATGCTAGCCCCTTGGAACAGATTTTCCACGTTCATTTCATTCACTTCAATAACACCTGAAAATTTTAAATGTTCACTTTTCCCCTTTATACAAAATCCATACCCACCAGAATAACAGTAAGTGATTATTGCTTCGAGAATATCCGGATCAATACTACCGATGTGCACTTCGTCGGATAAACTTTCCTTCATGTTGGTCGTAAACAAGGCGTGAAAATAGTCCGAAGCAGCGGCCAAAACTACTCGATGAGCCTGAATTCGCTTGTGACCAGTAATTAAGCAAACATCGCACATCAACCCTCTTCTGTAAAATTCCTAAAATTGGGCTTTTCAAATTTCAAAAAATTTTGTCACAACCATTGTTTTATTATTTTTATCAACCAACATTTAGACAAGAAAATCTTTTTTTCAAATTTTTTTTTTCAAATACCTCGAGTCGTTGGGCTGTTCTCATCAAGATGCAATTTTGATTCACAGGTGAACATTCTTCTGCAGTTGTCGATAAATCATCTTGAGAATCCGCCATCGGTGTAGCCTGATATTTGAATTTCCTATCACAACGTCGATGCTTGGCGCTCGTCAACCTTCAAATCAAACGACAATTTAAAATATGCAAGAACAATAACTGTACCTGTCATGAAAAACTTTCTTTTCATAAATTATACAAAATAAATTATTAAAATAATAAAATTCATTAACATTAAACAACTAGTAAGAAATAC
>NW_003531435.1:0-724 GCF_000181795.1 Trichinella spiralis
GGAGAGCGGTATGAGAGTATAGGTGGAGGGGGAAGAGAGTATAGGTGGAGAGGGGAAGAGAGTATAGGTGGAGAGGGGAAGAGAGTATAGGTGGAGAGGGGAGGAGTATAGGTGGAGAGGGAGAGTATAGGTGGAGAGGAGAGGACTTGGGAACAGCTGAGTAGGGAGAAGCCATTTATAGATGCGAATTTCAATTGCTGGAAGGCCTGATCTGAGTCAGCCTCGGGGGAGCCTAAGGGCGTAGCCTGAAGTGTAACTTAAGGCGTAGCCTTGGGCTATCTTTTTGAAAATCTTGAAAAAATCTGGAATTTAAGGAAATTTTGCCGGAGGCATAGCCCGAAGCATAGCCTGAAGGCAAATATTTTTTTAAATTTGCCTGAAGCATAGCCTGAAGGCAAAATGTTTTTTTAAAAATAGCCTGGGGCATAGCCTGAGGGTAAATATTTTTTAAATTTTGCCTGAAGCGTAGCCCGGGGCGTAGCCCGCGGCTATCTTTTTAAAATCTCGAAAATTTTTACAAATTACCAATAATTTGCCGGAGGCGTAGCCCGAAGCGTAGCCTGAAGGCAAATATTTTGCCTGAAGCATAGCCTAGGGCTTAGCCTGGGGGCAAATCCAAATCTTGAAATATAGCTTGAGGCATTGTTTAAGTAAAGTGTATCCCTCTGATGCTACTTTCCGCATAGCTATCCTGCCTCTTCTGTCTTCTCCCAACCTGTACTCC
>NW_003531436.1:0-2013 GCF_000181795.1 Trichinella spiralis
TGCTGAACAGCATCAAAGTGAAATGCGGCTGACAGCACGCCTGTTCAGACCCCGGCTAAGCTGCACAGTCTAAGAGATTGCGCAACCACGCCGATTTTCTAATTACCTTCCGATGATTTAGGTCGCCAGACGCGGAGTGAGGTCAAGAAAAAGATATAAATACAAGTGCGGAGGGAGGAGGGAAAATCACACGGTACACACCGTCTCGAACACCGCCTGAACCGTTTCTCTTGCTATCACATTGTATTACTCACTGTTTTTATTCTGAATAAACCGATTCTTAGTCAAACCCGTTGTCATTGATATTCTATAATTAATACATACAGTCCACTACCAAAAAGGTCCTCAAGTTCGAACTAAAGATTTTCCAACAACAAATTTATAATTAACATTTCAAACTTTTCATTTTAAATTATTTTTCAAAAATGCCAGTTCAAATGCATTCGATTTTAAAATGCACTTACATTATTATCTCAAATAAGCATGTCAATTTAAATGTATTTAAAACATGTCAAAAAATACATGTATATGAGTAAACGTTGAGAATTAGCGTCTGAAGAATAATTATGCTTGTAACAGAAGATAATAAACAATTAACTTTCTTCATCATCAACATTATATACATTGTATATTGCGTTATTGAATAAGATAAAAGGAACCGGGAGCAATGAAAAATGGAATCCATTTAACTAGCATGTTATTCAGTCTCTGGTGCAAAACCGCAGCAGCTGCAGTTGATCTGAAAGCTATTGAAATAAACGAATGGACAAGAAGATCAAATTTCCAACTGAAACTAGCTTCAGTAAGCTTTAAAAGAACTTAATTAATGATTGCCAATAACCGAAAGAAATAATACTGAATATCTTATGCAGAGTTAAATTGACACCGCAATGTTAAAACAATAATAAGCATTTTAAAATCTTGGCAATTTTTCTAAATTAATGAATATCCTTAATTACAGGAATACTGTAATTACATCGGATATGTTTTAATTCTGCAATAATTGAAAAATGTAACCTAATTATCTAGAATAAGTAAAGACATATTTTATTTATTCGGATTTTTTCAACTACTGACTCACCGACAAAGATGTAAACCACGTCTTCAGCATATACAAATAATTGAAATTATTTTTAAAAGATTGTATTTTTTATTACATTAAAATGCATCAAAATTATAATGAAATTTGAATGAAACACTTATTTATATGATATTTATGCTGGTTGTTTTTTAAAATTTTAAACGATTATAAATAATTAATGCATATTTCTTCATAAGAAGCGTTAAATGAAACACTACTAAAATACCTTGTCCACTGTTGTAAGTGGTCGAACTTGAAGCACAATGAAATTGTGAAATTGATTAATTTATACAGATATAAAGTGTGAAATGAATGAGTGTAATAGTTTAGGTTGAATTTTTCAAATGCAAATATGTGTGATAGAGATTCAAAAAATAAAATTATGCGGATGATCAGTGATGAATTAATTGAATTTTCTTGTAAATTTACCTGAATTTAATGCTGTGTGAAAATTCAAGCTGCAAATGTATTCTTAAAAAAAGATTACACGTGATGGCGTGATTTGAATGAATGCGTCTGAGAAATTGAACGTTCTCAATTATCCTGGGAAAGATGATGATGATGATGCAATTATTGTTCTGGTGGTCATTCTCTTTTTAAAACTAGCACAAGCTGGGCTAGTAAATTCTATTTATAAAATATACAGAATTGGGGAAAAAGGCATTAAAAGTTCAATTGCCATTAGTCCAAATAAAAATAGATCAAATGAATATTAGCAAAGCAAAATATTTTTCCATGTGGCGGTAGCACAGTGAGAGAAGGAGAAATCAACTTACGGTGAACTAAAGCTTGCCGCTCTGAAGTAGAATCTAATTCAAGGTCGAAGCCATAATTTCGAATTCGACAATCCACATTTTTTGAATTAAATGATGACTGATTTCGCATGATTATTTTTCTTCGGCTTCAAAAACTAAAACAATAAAAAATTAACC
>NW_003531437.1:0-2038 GCF_000181795.1 Trichinella spiralis
TAAATGTATTGTCGCAGTATGTTCAGAAGTTTGACGAAATTGGTTGCTTTTACGTCAGTGATAAAGTTTTTCATAGCGCTATGTTCGTCATTTAGAATGAAATTTGCGTAAGAGGTGTCACAATGAATTAGAAAATGAACGGAAAATAATGTTTTAATTTAGTTTAAAATATGGATAATTTTTTTGGGTAATTCATTCAAATTATTTTCATCAAGCCTTAAATATACAATTTCTCTATTCGTGAACAACATTTCCACAACTGTCTTGTATTTCATATGTAAAAGTGTTGTGACGAAACGATTAATAATATTCACCTGAAAGTAAGAATAAGTATTATTGGATGTATTTATTTATTTTGTATCAATATGTTTATAATTCTTATCATCTCTCATTGAAACAACCGACGAATTTTAAAATGACCGTTTTTTCAGTTTTGAAATTTTCATATTTATTTATAAAAATGATTTACAAGTTTAAAAGGTGAATAAATGCTTTCACATTTGCACTTCAGAAAAAGCAGATTGAATTATTATTTTTTAAATTAATTAATTACTGATTTCATCTGTCTGTTCATATGCTGTAACAAACTTGTCAGTTGAATTCGACCTTTTGTTTTTTTCTTATATTTAAAAAATGCACAACCAATTGATTGTTTTTGAAATTTTTATTCCAAATTACACCCTGGTGAGACGTCATTGCTTCATTTGGCCCATTTTTTTATGCGCACACTACATAAATTATGTTTTTATGTATTTCACGGACTTTTGATGTTTTTTTGTAATTTGTAATTAATTTTTGAAACAATTATTTATCGAAGGCTTATTTTAAAAAATCACTTAAAGTAAGATCAAATTATGATGCTGTTTTTCTTTTAAATAAAACACATTTGTTGATAACGAGTATAATTATATATATATATTTATTTATTTGTTGAATAAAAGAACAAGGGCGGGGTTTGTATTGTTATCAATAGTTTGAGATCAGAGTTGAGAAGTTTGAAAAATATTTTGCATTGTTCGAATTAAACGGTGACACATCATTTATTGATTGTTGACGTGGTAGATAAATTCACTGAATCATCTTTATTTTTCCTTTAATCTGATGTTACAAAGCACAGTAATTTGTAATGCAAAGTTATGAAAGAAATAATTTTTATTTTTTGATTATTACCATTTATTACAATCCGTAAGCTTTGGTGCTGGCTGTATAGATTGGGTTCAATTGTTTTGAGCAGTGATTTTTGGAAAGGGGAAATTGCCTTAGTCTGGTCATCGGTCAGTCAGAGTTGAATGTTTTGTTATCAGTTATCAAATAGGTTCGAAGGCTATTTGTTCACTTGACCGGTGGTCAAGCAAGGCAATAAGTAGAAGGCAAGGAAGCGCGACCGACAAAAAGTCGACAATGCCAATTCCACTGCTGACCACGACTGACCGCTTGGTTGTCAACAACAGTGGCCGCTTGCTTACTGGCTAAAATGACACAGCTGTGCGCGTCTGTGGTCATTCTGTCCACTACTGTTGATTTCCTTTCCTGCTTTCACACCTGGTTTTTCTGAACGAACGGTCAGCTGGTTCCCCGGTTATCTTATTTAACCCCCTTTTGCCTGCTTTGACGCTGCATCAAGTATACACCAACCTACCCACCCACCTACCCACTCACCTGCCTACTACCTGCACGCGTCATTGATTGATATAAAGAAAACAAAAATATGCTTGTTTGAAAAATTGCAATTTTCTTGATCAACTTCAAATGCAAATGAAAATTTAAAAACATAATATATTTCCATTTTTGAAATATTAATTTTTCCTATTTTTCACAACATCAGCATTAGAACAATCTTTATTATACATTGAATGAAAAATGATTTCAACTTTCGCAAGCGTGACAATTTTTGAAATTTTTGATTTTTTCTAACTTATAATATATAATTTATTTATGGAACTTGTAATTTATTTATATTGTACGAATCTTTTCGAGAATATTTCATTTTCTAAACATTTATTTTGCTAGTTTTTTTTCTGTAATTTTCAAAATTCCA
>NW_003531438.1:0-1136 GCF_000181795.1 Trichinella spiralis
AGCCGGAATTATTTCCTGCACGGTGATCAGCAAAAGGCACTGCATCAATGGAACGTGGAGTCCAGGCTGGTGGCCTTGGTGTAGATGTAAGTTGTATCAGTTTATATTTTTATTTAAGATAATTGAATAATTTTTATTCAAAATTAAAAAATTGCTTATTTGAAGTGTTTGTATTTTTTCTAATTTAGGGCGTGACGAAGAACATGCACTGAAATGGTTCACTGGAATAATCGTGTCATTGCTGATTGTTGCTGTTTTGGTTGCTATATTCTGCTATTGCAACAGCATGAAGAAAGAAAAATTGAAAAGACGAGGAAGACAGTACGCCATCGGCAGGTGAGTAATTATATATTGTTATCCATTTGAACGCCTGTTGCAGTGTTTTGTAATTATACATACGTATATATATATATATATATATATATATATATATATATATATATATATATATATATGCACTTAACAGAAGTAACATGCTAGCATACTTTCTTTTGACACTAACGTTAAATTGTTAAATAGAATATGCTTGTATTGTTATTGATGTTTTTTCGTTTATCAAGTTAAGTTGAATTTTTGAGAACAAAATAACCGCAACAGAAATACGAATTCCCCAGTTTAAAGTGATTTTTCCCTTGTCCATTCGACTGGAAGCTTCCCCTGAAGATGCCGGTGTCGAGTTGGCTCTATGAAGTGGGATCGGTTTATTTTTAGGGAGATTCCGCTAATGAACATGTCAGCGGGAAAAGTTTGGCACTGGCCAACGAGACCGCTTGACCGTCACGAAGCCAGTTGTTAGGTATTTGATGAAATTATTTTGCGTAGACAAGGGAACTATTGTAGTTAGTGATTTGCTTTTTGCAGCTTGTTGTTCTATTCTACTTGGGCATCATAGCAGATGATCTGATATCTATTTTCGATCAAAGGCATTTTTCTTTTTCATTTACGGTGGCGATTCTTCTCCTCCACTTGCTTTTTATTCACTTTTATTGCTATGCTTTTATCGTTTTTGAGAAGTAGCAAATTGAGAGTCAGTCGATTTTTGCACGTCTTGTTGTTCTATACAATCTTGTTTTCTTACCAAGAAGTTGCCTCCTCAATCGTACGGCAAATTTGCTTACGCTATTTACCATTCATTC
>NW_003531439.1:0-1600 GCF_000181795.1 Trichinella spiralis
GATGACAATTATATTTTTCTGAAAATAAGGCAAAAATATTAACAAACAACAAAATAATTAAATTTCAAATGACAATCGAAATGCTCACTTTCAATCTTTGCAATATTTCGCCTAAAGTTAACACTGAACGATCACCTCCAATGTAAGTTGTGTTCGGAAGCAGAAATTCACGATTCAAATCTTTTTCAGCTAAAACAACAAACAACAATCTCATTACTTTTCAAAAAAAGTTTTATCAGTAATGATTTTCATCAACACTCAACAACAACAGCAACAACAACAAAAAACATACCATGCGCAATTAAATATAACAATTATCTTTTAAAATGCATGTCAATTCTATGTTACAGAATCAAAATTAATTGACTTTTTCAAAATGAATAATTGCAAACTAAAAAACAATTTTTATCACAAATTTAAATAAAATACCAAATCATTTCATAAATATTTTCTTTCTGTACATTTGTTCAAAATATCATGTAGAAAAAAATTTTGAATATGTATTAAAATAAGCAAAACAACAAAAGTACAATGACAATTTTTAAATTTCCACTACACAGTAAGTGAAATTTGATTATTATTACTGTCAATTTGAACTATCACAAAAAAAAGCAGTATACGGAAAATATTTCAATAAATAAAGCAAGTAAATATTTCTCTTCACAAAAGCTGTTCAAAAACGCTTCGATATTTCTCATCTGCCACATAATAATAAATAAATTCAATGAGACAGACCCAATTGTGTCAATAAAGATAATTTTAAAGTTCACTTGATAATTTATTAATTATGATCTGTTTTACACCTTTGCTACGTTTTTTGTTCCTTTAACAAAGTGTTTCTCCTTCCACTTCACCGAGAGCAATTACACCTAATCTTCAAATCAATTTTAACAAATAATTAAAATTCCATTACTGAAAAAATTGTTTTCAACAAGGTAAAACATTTGCTAACACTAAGCAAACTTGATAGAAGAAAACAAATTTAAAGCAAACTTGAAAGATATGAACCGGATGAAAAACTTTTTTCCTGAAATCGTTACGTCAGAGCAAATAATATAAAAACCAAAAATATTGTTGTTTTCTTTACAATTTCATGATATACTTACATTTTTGCAATCTCATAAATTACAATAAACAAAAAACATTAGAAATATCTGAATTCTTAAATTACTGCCTTACCTTCCATTATTACTGTTTATGAATTGATGAAATAATATTTTTACTCAAATTATAAGTTGATAACTCCAATTCCGGTGCTACCGTATCGTCCAAATCTGCTTTGTTGATGCCCAATGGATCCAAATCGGCAATGTGGTGCCCTCTAGTCTAAAAGTATAATATAAAAAGTTTTATAAAAAATAATAAATCTGAAATACTAAAATCATCACCTGATAACTTTTGATTAATTGTTGCACTTTAGCGTGATCGGATATAGTGTTAGTATCTATAGAAGCCACATGATGACTAAGTGCCGACAAAGATGGTGGAGGATAATAAGCATCGCCAGGTTGCATTCCTGCTTCGACGCTTCGAAAAAACGCATCCCAACTCTTGAAACACATTTTCAAAAATTAATAAATAATAACCATAATAATAAATA
>NW_003531440.1:0-1367 GCF_000181795.1 Trichinella spiralis
CAAAACCAAAAATTTTAAAAACAAATTCTCAACAAAATAAATAGTTGTATAATAAGAAAAAAAATTAATATGCAATTCAATAACAGCATCAGTTAGATAAATAGTGGTGCAAACCGACCAAAAAAAGGATCACGTGTGGTTCAGAGATATCGATCAAAGTGTAAATGCAAAGTACTCAAGGGAATCGAATAAGCAGAATATTATAGCCAAACGGCATTAAATAATGATCATATATCCATACACAAAAAGCAACCTATTTATTCTTCGCCAGTTCAAGCGGCAAAATTTTTCCTCTCAGCTCGCATATATGTATATATGGAAAAATGACAATAAAAATTAACAAATTATACACCTCTTAATTCACTTATGAAATACTTTTCAAAATCATTACGCAACGCCCAATCAAAACTATTTCTGCAATAACTAATGCGTCAGAAAGCTTAAATGCAAAAGCATGCATCAAAAAGAACGTTCATCAACAAGCTGTCATAGCATTATATTTATTTACTTTACTCTTAACAGGCTTTTCAATAAACCTATATCAACATGTCAGTACTGAAAAAATCTCATATTTCACATCACTTTTTCGATAAATAAATAAATGTGACGTTAAATAGAATGTCAATCTATTCAAATTAATTCAAATATGCTTCAGTATATTTAACAAATGATCTTTAATGAAATAAGGAAATAACTTTTTTAATATATAATGAAAAATTTATGTTTACAGATGCCACACTTTTGAAATTTCAAAAATTATTTAATCTAGCAAAAGAATCAGCTAACAGCAAATCTAATTTCCCATTATATATATAAATATATATAAGGTTAACTAGTAGATTATTTTCTCATACTTTACCCAAGTAAATGAAAAACAGCTGCACAAATAATATCAAGAAGTTCTTTGTGCATTCATTATCTCACTGATATTAATATAAAAAACATCATTTCCATACTCTAACACAACTGTAAATGTAAATGTAATTTTTAGAAAAAGATGCCAACAGTAAATGCTGAAACCCTTCTGTCATTTTTAAAAAAACTTAACTGACTGACACTGTTTTATTTTTAAATTATTTTTTACCTTGTCTCCTTGCAACGGCTTTGATGGTTCAAGATGCTCAACGTAAACTGAAACAGCTTTCTCCAGAGATGGAATGAATACTGTGCACGAATCTCCCTGAAACAATAAGTGAAACAACTTTACAAATAAATACTCGACAAATTTATTCAACATATGTAGATATTACCCGTGACAGCTTGCACCACTCCAACGCGACCATTGAGCATCCGATCGACAGGATAATCGCGAATCACAACTTCCATGTTTGGCTCTACCCATTCGCCCAGATTTCCCGTCAAAACCT
>NW_003531441.1:0-1441 GCF_000181795.1 Trichinella spiralis
TTAAGAAAAGCACTGGGAGTGAAGATGTTTTTGCCAATATAATTTTTCAAAATATAAAAAAAATAAATTTCTAAAATTTTGCTGTTACGGATTAAAGTTGAAATGCTTGATAAAAATGATAACGTTGTATGTATATATATATATATGTGTGTGTGGGTATAATGTATATAGATAGTGTGATGGAGATAGAAAAAGTCAAAGCACATTTTCTTTTCACTTAATATTCTGAACGTAATTCAGAAGGGATTACTTGTTTGCGTTAAATTTCAATATTCTGTCAAAATTACCAACAGGTGTTGATTTCGTATCAAAATGTCATCGTTTCCTCCAAGAGTCAAGTGTGTAATTTCGTGTCAGCTGTAAAAGTTGGAGTAAATCACGGATATTGGAATAAAAATTCCTTCCTATACCTAAATAATTGAACAAACAACTGCTTTTCTGTCATTCTGTCCACATGCAATTTCATAAAAATAAATCTCCCATTTTATTATAACACATATTTGCATAGTTTTATTTAGATTTTCCTATTCACTTGCTAACACAATTTAACATCAGATATTAATCTGAAGAAAGTTTAACGAATATTTACAAAGAAAAATTGCATCAAACTGCTAGAAAGAGATGCACGATTTTTTCTTAATTTTATTTAAATTTATTTTTTCTTTTACATTATTTTGTTGATATATATATATATATATATATATATACATATGTATGTATGTAATCAAAATACATTATTATAGACAAGTGGGACTTTTCAAAGATGTTCGATAATCCATTTAAGAAAATCAATTAATAATTTATGTGCTTAATATTTGTTTATATAACAAAGTTTGTGTAAAAATACACTTAACTAAAAAGTAATACATGACAGTATATTTGTTATAAAGCCTGTTCAAGATGGAAGCTGAAAGTGAACTTTGTATAAATTTATTGGATGATAAAATAACCTATCTTGCAAGGATGTAGTGAATCATGCATATTTATTTTATGTTTCATTCTTTTCTTTTTTTGGTTTCAACAACATCAAACAAAAATTACAATTATTTTACTTTTGTTCAGAAAACAATTTTTAATCAATTTGATAAATAACTTCTCAAGTTCTTTCGTGTGATCATCTGAAATGCTTTTCTTGAAGCAAATTACACAACCATACAGTAAACAAACATGTAGCAAACAGTGAATATGAACTCACCAACCATAACTGATTAGGCAATCAACTTTCCACAATTAATATACTAAAATAAAACTTGCATTCTATAAAAGAAATACAGTATTCTCAACAAATTATTGCAAGCTGCTAATTTAATTTTAATTACATTATGTTTTATTCTTTCTTAAATTATTGACATTGATTTCCGCTTTATTAATAATAAATCCAACTGGTAACATTCTGGATTTTTATCATCGCTTTGGACTATTTAACCAAAGAAATTTACGA
>NW_003531442.1:0-648 GCF_000181795.1 Trichinella spiralis
TTCTGATACTCCATCGCGATAAACAATAATATTTTTCGGAGCCGTACCATTAACATCAAGATATTCCAGTAAACGTTCTGAAAATTGTTCGATAAATCCTGTGATCAGCTCTTGTTTCGCTGGTTGTAGTTTCACCGAAGCATGAAATTTTGTAACTTTTGCATCCACATTTCCAACAACCTTCAAATCAAAAACATTCCTTCAATAATTTGAAAGTACAATAACATGAATAATACCCACCGAAGCTATTGATGGTAAATGCGTTTCCACAGCAGACGGATGAACCACATCCACACCAATTACCAATGCATTATTCTTATACAAATAGTTATCCAAACTAAACAAAAAACTTCCATTCAAGAATTTTTCATACGCATTCATAAATTCAATATCATACACTTCATCTTCCAGTAATTTTGTATTAATGCCACCAATTTTCATATTTATTTTCATCGCAATATTTAACATCGTCGAATAACTCTTCTTTATTGCTACATCACTTATTGTTTTCGGTAATACACACTGAGTGACCAATCCAAGAGTGATATCACCACAAGATTTCACTTGAGCTTAAAAAAGGTAAAAATACATTCAACATTAATAAAATAAATTTCATCATATAAGAACAAAATAATTATTACCATATTG
>NW_003531443.1:0-1397 GCF_000181795.1 Trichinella spiralis
GGACTAGGGGTCATATGTTGGGGTTTTTGTTCAATGTCTTCAAGACGGAATGGTGTTTGGGGTTTAGTCATTAGATGGATTTACTCCAGTTTCGTCCCACTGTTTCATTTAAGGAGGAAAAGAGAAAAGAGGAGGTATGGATCCACCTTGGATTTCCAGACCCGGAGCCGTTAGATGTCAAATCACAAAGCATGATTAATAATCGGCGTATTTAAATTAAAAAATAAACCGCACTGGTGAGAAAGCAGTCGAAGGAAGATATGTTCTGTTATAAATTTCATGCACGTTTCCGTTTTGTCATTTTGAAATTGATTCTCAATTCAACAGCTTGAATGATGAAGGTCCGTCTGTCCGTCCACTCAGTACGACTAGGTTCTAGGTGTTGAAGCAAAAAGCCAATTTCAGCCGGATATCCGGTTGCTTCGAGAAGAAAAAGCATAAACTCGTTTTTGTACACCTCTACATCATTGGACCGGAAAAGTTTCGCTTTGCCAAAACAACGCCGCCGCTACTGCTGCTGCTGCTATTGCTATTGTTGTTGCTGTTGCTAGTGCTGCATCTGGACATGAAAATTTCAACTTCAAGCTAGCTAGCTGCTGATCAGCTCGCTTGGTGCTGTTGTTTGGTGTTGAAATGAAACTGCTGGTTGGGATGGTTGGTCAGCGTGGGCGAAACGGTGCTGGTCATGTAGGTGGAACCGAAATTGAACATGGAAAATTTGTTCCCGGCGCCAGCTTGTCTGCTCGGCTGTTGTTGCTGTTGGGCTGCATCCGAACTGGTGAGGCTTTGGTGATGGCTATCTTCGTGACGTCTGAAGTCGACTTTGCGTTGAAAGGCACGGCCACAAAGTCCGCAGACGAATGGCTTCAGGCCCGTGTGCTTGCGAGTGTGCGTGATCAAGTTGGACGACTGGCTGAACGCTTTACCGCAAATTTTACACTTGTGCGGTTTTTCTCCTAAATGGAATAATTTTTTGGTTACAAAATGCAGTTTCCGTTGAGAAAAAAAAACAAAACATATCCACTTTAATTGTGCAAAATTGTCAAATAAATATTACATATTGTTCTGTTAAAGTTGATAACTTTTGATTATTATTATTATCATATCTATGAGTGAATATGCAAACATGGACAACAAACGAAGAGAAAAAGCTAATAAGCAAAACATCATTCAACGGTTATTTGAATTGCTGCTGCAATAGATTGATTGCATTTTTTGCCTCATCATCATTATAAAACATTGCTCAACATCCCTCACATCTGTCAATTGATTATCGCCTTTTAAAAACAATAAACAAACCATCTATTTGCCCAGTGGCATTTTAACATATAATTGGTTTGCATTGGGTTTCAAAATGGGAATTTTAATAGCAAATCTTTTAACCAAAATAAAAAAAA
>NW_003531444.1:0-940 GCF_000181795.1 Trichinella spiralis
GGGGACAAATAAACCTAGGGAAAAAATTTCATAAAGTGAAACACCCACGGTTTTAATTTTCAAATGAAAATTTCTGTTTCATGCATCAGAGCAACAACCAAATGAAAATTCAATGGGAAATAAAAAAGTAGGGCGGAAGTTTCGTTGGAAGAAAATCAGGTCAAACTCCCCATTCTGTTGCATTTTTTATACGACCATTTTTTCAACGAATCAATCAAAATTGTCAAGTGAGACAAACAGAAAAAATATACATTTCATTAATAGGGGAAAAATGGCAGAAGATCGGATGGGTTTTTTTTTCAGAAAATAAAAATTTTTTGGCGGCAGAGTTTAAACGCAGGCGTACCAACGTCACTGAAGAAATTTGAATCCAGTGAGCAAATTAGACCAAGGAAAAAACCAATACGACAAAGATTTGACGGTTCCAATAAAATAGCGTGGGCAAAGACCAATAAGAGAAAAGTGGGACCGAATAAAACCACCCCATATTCTATTTTAGCTCACTCAGCGCGTGCTTAAGCGAACCAAAGTTACATAGTAGCTAACGTAGCTCCAACAATGATACTTGATCCAAGCGCCCACTTTGGCGTAAGAGTGTGTAACGAGCCACTCCCTCGGGCAGGCTCGTGGACTTCCTCTACCGCGCTATTGGTGCATTCGTCACTAAACGGCGACAGACCGGTATTGACAGGCGGGTTTCCCTTTCTTTCCTATTCGCGCTTTCTTGATGGCATTATAACAATCAAACAACAGTCAGTAAGTATAGTTTTTATTGGCGACTGCCAGCAAGGACCGCCAACGATGCGTTACAGCAAGCTTTTTCGACCACACAACAACGACCCGCACAAGTACACCCGTACTACCGTACTCCACCTCTGATCTTCAAGTCCAAGTCTGCTTACGGTAGCTTCACCTTTCTTCCGCTACGTCGTATGGAGCG
>NW_003531445.1:0-630 GCF_000181795.1 Trichinella spiralis
GACTCTCTTAAGGTAGCCAGGTGCCTCGTCATCTAATTAGTGACGCGTATGAATGGATCAACAAGATTCCTTCTGTCCCTATCTACTATCTAGCGAAACCACAGCCAAGGGAACGGGCTTGGCAAAATCAGCGGGGAAAGAAGACCCTGTTGAGCTTGACTCTAGTCTGACTCTGTGAAGAGACATGAAAGGTGTAGCATAGGTGGGAGATTGTCAATTTGCCATCGTTCACGCGATGGTCCGGTGATCGCCAATGAAATACCACTACTTTGATCGTTTCTTTACTTATTCGGTAAAGCGAAAAAATTGTGGCCAATTTGGCGGCGTTTATGTCGCTGTTGGTCATTGTTTTCATGTTGGATTGAAGCTTTGTTTACAGCCGTCGCTTTGTGTCTTCATTTGGCGCATTGTTGTACTGGGTTATCCCAGTGTGTGATGTGGTCACAATGGATGATCGGCGATAGGCTTGAAGTGATTCGCTCCGGAAACAGTGTCAGACGGGGAGTTTGACTGGGGCGGTACATCTGTTACAAACAGGTAGTGTACGCAAGCACGATTGCTCGTCTTATTGTCGTAAACCTCGCCTAGAAGTAAACGGGCACAAGCTTACTTGAGTTTGATTTCCAGTAC
>NW_003531446.1:0-1233 GCF_000181795.1 Trichinella spiralis
AAAGCAAAGTTTTTATAAACTTGGCAATAAGATAAATTCTGCCGGTTTTAATCTTTGGGAAATTAGGTGCCAATCTCCCGGTTTTTCACATTGTAAGTAATTTCAACAATGCAACCGCGCATTTGCTGGTTGGCAAGCCTTTCCATTTATGCAATAGTTTTTGCATGCAGAAACATTTATAATGAAAAGTTTACATTTTATAAATTTTAGTAATTAATGAGTTTTACATTTTCATCGATAATTTAAGAAATCACTGTTACTGCATCGCATATATTATTATGCAAATTCATATTGAATAACAAACGTTGAATCAGTGAAACATGGTGTTTCACACGTAATGCAACAGGTACTGACTTTTCCGTCCCTTTTACTGTCAGAAAACGCGCCTCCCTTGCCGATCTCATTTTCGTTCTTCTCAGCTCTTAGCCGCTTTGCTGTTGTCTATATTTCCATACGTTCAATTGCATGTCTCACTGAGTAAGGAGACGGATTCAGTGCACGTTTGTTGAAAATGCTGCTTAGAAGACTCTTTCCACATTCCATCAGAAACGATCTTCTACTGGCAACATCAAATATCAAGCAAAGATAAAAAAATACAAACAAGCAGCTGATGACAGAAACACCAAAAGAAATAGCCAGTATAACAGCAAGCAAAGTATCAGTACAACAATGTGAAAGTGTAAATCATATAAAAAGCATTTTGTTTTGATTGGCTGTAATGTTTCACGGCACACTATTTACAGGCGGCCTAAGAATACAATCTGGGATATGCATTTCTTCCACAACGTGTGCTTATATATCTCTATACAGTACAAAAAGTGTAAGAAAAAGGTGCTAGTTGTGTGGAGGAAAAGAGGGCAGAAAAATTAGCAGTTGTGTCAGCAAAATGTGGAATCTACATCTCCAGTGCTAATTACCATGTGATTGGAGAAGATTAACATGATCAATTTGCCATGTCAAAAAAATAAAATAACTGCTGCAAAGGCGGTTTTGTCATATTTTGTGGCACGTAGAAAAAAGATGATGATTTTAATTTATCAATTTTTGATAAAACAACATAAAATTATTTGCAGTGGTTTCTTTGAAAAAATTTAGATGTAACTGATATTATTCAAGCTTTTTCACACGCTTTTCAAAATCCGGGTAACGTAACCCAGTAATCGAAAAGCGCACATAGCGCGAACAATCCATCAGTAGGTAAATACGGGTAGTGCATAATGAAGAATCCACCAC
>NW_003531447.1:0-1444 GCF_000181795.1 Trichinella spiralis
TCCCCCGGTCTGCCCACATAAAAGAAATTTTCGTTGTTGTGGAGTTGAGAAAAAAAAATTATAGGTTTTACAAAAACCCCTTCGCCTTGGGGAAAATTTTCAAAGGGTAAAAATTTTTATAAAACCGGAAAATTTTTTTCCAGGACCCCCTCCATTTGGCCCATATTTTGTTTGGGGGCCGGATGGGCACTTTTTACTTAGGGACTAAAAGGCATTGCTGAACCTTTAAATGAAACTTTTTAAGGGGGTTTTTCCTTTTTTAATTTTTTCTTCTGATATTTGTAGTGTATTATTTGTCATGCTATTTCTATTTTTAATGTTTATTGAACAATAAATTAGCCTCATCCAATTTTTTAAGGTATAATTTCATTTTTTAATTAAATGAAAAGATAGTTACTTTTTTTGTTTACAAAGATCATTTAAATGATTATGTTAAGAATATAAATTTACTTGATTTCAGAGCTGATCTCTGTGAACATTAATTAATTAAATTATATTAAGCATTTAGGTGAATAAAACAGTTGAGTTTTATGCGTTCTTGATTTTGTATGAATGTTTCTACGATAATTTTTTCAGTGCAGTATTGTATTTTTATAACTATACAAATATTATTTATTTTATTTAAATGTTAATTACTGCACTGTAATATGTGAATCTTAAACAAATATCGGCTTATGAGCCAATCATGTGCAATTTCCACCAATCAAAAATAGATTTTGAAATTTTCACGTTTATTAATGATTTTTAACTATTATTTACGATTTATTTGATTCGAATGTTAATTAATTGAATGTAATTTGTAAATTAAGAATACCTGATAATGAATTATATTTTTTTTAATTGTTAGCTTCATTATCATTGTGGATTTTATAGTAATGTGTATCACAAAAAGTGTAATGATTTCTTTATTTGTGCTTGAGTGAGTTGGTAAATTTTCAGATCATGTTAATCATGTATTTTACTGCGGCTTTTTTTAGTAATGAATTTTGCGGCAGTATTTTACATTTTTTTAATATCGTTTAACGTGACATTTTTTATTTTAATCATAAATTTGAGAAATTATGTTTGCTATCCAAGAAATGATTCAATGAATGGTCAAAAAATACGACTTGTAATATTTAATGATATTTTTTATAAATTACGTTAGCTGCGTAGGGTTTAAGAAATGTTTTTAATAAAGAAACGGCCTAATGTTATAAATATGTAAATTGCTTCTATTGTTTTGTTTGTGCTTACGTTTGCCTTTTACATAATACACTTCTCATATTTGCTATTATTATGGTATGTTATTTTTTGTAACTTTTGCATTGTCATATCTTCTATGAACAGCTGTATTTGATTTAGATTCGTATGGATGTGTTGAAGGCTATGAATGACCAGCATTCTTCAGAAGTTTAATCATGATGGGATGACACCCACAGCATGATCATGATACGAGATTTTT
>NW_003531447.1:2993-4773 GCF_000181795.1 Trichinella spiralis
AAGCGCTTATTGCACACACGATCGTTAGCCCGATGATGCCGAAAAAAGCGTCATAGCGAAACTGAGGGTGATATATATATATATATTGAAATAAATTTTTACATGTTCTTAGGTTTTATTATGATCTTTTTCTTAATTCAGATGGAATGTGGGTGTCATTTTACGAGCAAAATTGAAGGAATGTTCAAAGATATGCAGTTGTCAGCTACAATAAACGAGAACATTCGAAATATGAGAGATGAGCATCCTGAATTTGTAAAATGAACATTTCCATTAACGATTGCAGAATATTTTTGTGAAATGATTAATATTGATTTTGTTTTAGGCGCTTCCGATCGACTTTAGCGCCTCGGTTTTGACTACTGGGTTTTGGCCAACGCACGGATCTGCAATAAGATGCATATTGCCATCTGCGGCTAACGAAGCTTTTGAAAAATTTAAACAGTAATTATTTGTTGAAATACATTTTGTGTTATTTAAATATGTTCATTTTTTGTGTTTAGTTTTTATCTGAACAGTCACAGTGGACGTATTCTAAATTTACAGCCTCAGTTGGGTACAGCTGACTTGCACGCGGAATTTTATCCACAAAGTTCTTCTTCTTCTTCTAATCCGAAGCAGAAAAAGCACAAGCACATTTTGTGCGTTTCCACTTATCAGATGTGCATCTTAATGCTATTCAACAAGTCGAATCAGTATACATACAAGGTGAATGAATATTTGATTTTAAAATTCCAACTGTATATCTTTTGCATTTTTGTATAGGAAATTGTCGAGCAAACTGCTATTCCTGAGAAAGATTTGAAAAGAGCATTGCTTTCGTTAATTTTTGGAAAGTCCACACAGCAAGTACTTTGTCGTGAGTCGAAAGGTGCAACAACTACTGGTGATCGACTACCTGTTTTGCGTAACTGATTATTTTTTTTTCTTGCACATTTGTCAATGATATGAAAATTTGCATCTTGTTGTATACGCATTGTAGATGAAGAGGATGTATTTCGTGTAAACGAAGAATTCAGTAGTAGATTATTCCGCGTGAAAATTCAGACTTTGTTGGCAAAAGGGGAAACGGTTCCAGAACAGAGGGAGACAAGAGGGAAAATTGAAGAAGAGCGAAAATTGGAAGTTGAAGCGGCTATTGTTCGCATTATGAAATCTCGACAACGATTGGGCCATACTGTTTTATTGAACGAAGTGAGTTGTGTGGAATTTATTTATTTCCAAATTTATTGTATAATTTATGTGTATTTTTTTTTCTTCTTCTCACAATGTTAGATAGTGAATCAGTTGAAGCATCGTTTCATGCCGAGTCCTATTATGATAAAAAAGCGAATTGAAGGTTTGATTGAACGCGATTATTTGAGCCGCGATCCATCGGATTACAACATGTACACTTATGTTGCTTAGTGTGTGATGTTCATATTTTCCTTCTTTCTTTTTGCACTGTGTGATTTTTCACTCAGCCTGTCTAAGGGGCGTTGTCTCTTTATAACGCTTGAAACTGACATTTTATAAATAAACATATTGGTTGATTGTGAAGAGAAACAATTTCACCCTCTTTAAAATAAATAGAATTGAGTTGAAAAAATGAATTGAATGGGTACCATTTTTTATTTTGTTAAGTTAATTTCAAGTGAAAGTTTTCAAGAGGTTGCGAGACATTTGGGCCGTGGATTTGATGCGGTCAGGTGAAAACTGGCAAATTGGTTGACAAATACAAACCAGCTTAATCAAGATGTGGGTTATGCATTGCTTCAACAATTGCTTGCTTGGCGTTCGG
>NW_003531448.1:0-1033 GCF_000181795.1 Trichinella spiralis
AACCACATAGGGATTAGGGTTACAATTTGATTACTGTGCTTTACTGTAAAATCAGGCGTTCATTTGCAGAGTAAACTGCTGTTGCTTATTTCTATTCTCAACTTGTATTGCTTCCAATGTGTGAACAAAGTAAGTATTGTTGTTATTTTATGTAAAATGTTGAATAGCATCGTCCATTGTTGTTTGATTTTTAATTTTTGAAAAAGTGGTAGCTTAACTGAAAAATATGTTTGGCAAAGTTCATGAACCGCATCTTATTTCAGCAACTGTTGAGCAATTTTTAATCACTGAATTACTTTTATGCCAAGATACGAATGTAGCTGCAGATGAAGTGTTGCAGTTACGTTTAGTAAGTATTATTTAGTGTTTTATTAAATTATTTACTATGGTTGTAAAAAAAGATGCGGTGGGGGCTCCCCCCCAAAGAATTAGTGAAGCGACCTGGATACGGGAAAAAAAGGCAAGCCGATAAAATTAGCATGCAATTATTTTCCACTGATGAAATTACAGAAAGGTGATATTATGGTTAACAGATATCACATGGACATCCAACATCCGCGTTTAAAGTTGAATTGGTTCGATTTTAATTTGTTGTCAAGTTTTATTATAGTTTTAATGTGTTTTTATTTTCTGTTGGAGTGATGACAATCGTGACATATTTTGGGCATATGCAGTGAAGCGTTCAGATATTTTTGGTGATCCATTTAAATCAGCATATGATGGGAAGAGCACTTTGTTTACAGTTGACAAATTACATTTGAAGCAAGTCAGTGAAAAAGCAGATACGGTTCGTTTTAAAAATTGATCCAGAGTTTTATAAATTGTAATTATTAAATATGAATATTTTTATATTTTAAGGAAAAATTTTCCTTCAAAACCGCTCGAGAAAATAAGCCATCAGAGTTGTCAATTTTGATTAAATTCACTGGTCTGGTTCATTTGGACTTTCGAAATGCAGAAGCCGGCTCACTGGCATGAACGTAAAAAACGGGTCCCAATTTCATTTTTGGGATATATTGTTTTGCCACAAGGG
>NW_003531449.1:0-1547 GCF_000181795.1 Trichinella spiralis
TCGTTCGACTGTCCTGAGTGTCATCGCAAGGTAAAGAATTGGTTTGAATGTAAAAGGAAAAAGATGGGTAATAAAGCATAGTCGACCGTTTCTGAGCCGAAATGTTAGCCATATTACCCTGAACCGTTGTATATTCGCAACGCCATAATCATACCATAAGCCTGTGGGAATACCCAGTGTATATTACGTCCGCACACAGTGTAGGATAATATTCTTACTACTTTCAATGGTCAGTCAGCGGAATTTATGAGCATGTTGTGATTTATTATGTTTTTTACCATTTTCAGCAGGTTTAATAGCGGACATATTGTTTTTGCAGGCGATGTGAATGGCATTGAAATGCACGAAGTGCCGCAGACGCAATTCATACCGCTGTCAGATGTTCTTTGTACAGTTATTTCTGCTTTAAATCGAATTGGCCAGCCGGCAACTATTCAAAGTATCATGGAAGCTCTTCGTCAACAATATGTCGGAATGACCATACCTAAAGAGGTGAGTGAAGCATATATAAAATGAATTTTTCGATTCTAAAAATGGAACGTCTGATATGCATATTTTTTGTGCATTATCGTTTCGATAAATTTTATCAAGCTTTTTTAATCGATTGTAATCAGTATGAAACTTTGTGAAAAAATAATATTTTACAGCTGTTAGAAAATTTTTTTTCATTTCAACACTTATTATTTTGCTCCGGAAATTTGCATTGAAAATTGCATTGAAGAACTTTACACACTTTTCAAATTGTCCACACTTTTTTCAATTGAATGTGCTTACAAACCAGTTTAAAAGTTTACTTTTTCACAGCAGCTTTTATGCACAGATAAATTGCACTGGATTTTTAGAACTAATTTTATACACATTTTGAAATTGTGTATTCATTTTATTGTTACTAGCTGCAGCTGTTAATTTAGCATTGAAATTGGCTTCTTTTTTTTCCTTTCAAAGAATTTGTTGAGCAAACACTGTCATCTGGTTTTATTTTTCATTTTAGATTCAAGTTCGATTCAAAATTAGGCTTTATAAAAGAGGGAATTTGTTATATTCTAATATTTTGCTTTGATTTAGGATATGATTTACGCCGCCATTGGTGGTCTTATGGCTCAGGGTCGACTGTATTGTATGGGCAATCATTATTTCATTTCGACACCGTTTGTACAACTTACGAATCCTGCTTTCTGTATGGGAAATAATCCATATTTTTGGAATGCCGAAGACACGAATGCAGTTGGTGGTGCTGGTGGTCATTATGCACGCAAAATACCTCGAACGTTGAGGTACAAGCTGAGAATTGATCGATTGTTGTATATGTGTATGTATATGTATATGTTTCTTTTAGAACAACTGAAACTTGTTCAAAAGAATGCCAAACGGGCAATAACATTGTAGCTGGACCAGCTTATAGACCACCAGTTGGTGGTAAACCAGCAATTGCATTTGCTAATTTCATAACCGCTGCCGGCCAATGTCATAGAGTGCAAACTGTAACGGATGAATCCAAAACCCATTAACAACCATCCAGAATGCCGGTACCTTGTTTTTTGAAAATA
>NW_003531450.1:0-1728 GCF_000181795.1 Trichinella spiralis
TTAATTTTAATTGAAAAATCAGTTGCCTCCTACCATTTCAGAACTCATTGTTCAAATTTTCCAATTTTGCTATGTGATAAAGCGACAAAAATTTTTGACTTAACATTTAGCATTCTTATAGATATGAACAACGAAGAAAAAAAAAAGCGAAAACACGGGCTCCTTGTTGAGCAGATCGCGGACGACATGAAACGGATCGCGGACGGCACGAAACGGATCGCGGACGGCACGAAGCAGAACAAGAAAAGACAAAAGGTATATGCGGTTCCCCGTGGGTCCCAATTCTGTAAGTCTGGGCTAGGGATACTTCGAAAGGGTGAAGTTATCCCATAGTTTTAATTAAGTTAAAGACAAACCTACATGGCTGAGTTTTGAATTAATGCAGTATTTGGTCTTTTACGCAGCAAAATTCACGTATGCAATTGCTTTCCTGTGTCGAAATAATTTTTGATTATTTTGTTATTTTGTAATTTTTGTTTTCCTACATTGTTATACATTTTGAACATTTTCGAAATCAAATTCTTTTTATTTTGAAAATTATTTTTCATTCAAACTTTATTTTCACTTCCTTTATTTTATACATTTTATTGATTTTTCAATTCCCCTTAATATTTCTTTTGATTCTTTTTTATTTTCACTTTTTTTTCTTATATTATGCATTTTTATTGTTTTTTGTTCAATTCATTTCTCGAAATATTTTTTCTCTGATTCTTTTATTTTGACTTTAATTTTGTAAAAATTCTGACGCATGGAAAGCATTGCATACATATACGTAAACACGTAATAAACCGTAATGCACATGGAGAAGAAAGAAGAAAAGTGGAGCAAGTCACGAGCGAGTGAACGGATGGTGGATAGGTTGGCTCGAATCGTTTGTTGGTCAATTGAGGTAAGTATCGACACGTTGGAGAAGATGCGATTTGCCGAAGTCGAGCGTGAAAGGTTCTTCATTACAAAGGCACAATGAATAAAATATGTTACCATGTTCACAGACGTAACAAAAGGCCAATGCTGCGCTAATTCATAACGATGAAGATCATGTAGGATTAGTTGATAGGGGAAAATCATGTTTGCCATTACTAGTTGCCAGCCAGCAATATTAAATAGTTTATAGGAACAAAAACAAAACAGTTAAAATGGGGAAAATAAAATTAATTAATACACGTAACGCAAGTAAATTAATAATATGTATATAAAAGTAAGAAAAAAATTTTTTTTTATTATATAAACCAAGAACAATGCAACAACAACAACAATTCTTTATTAATGAAAAAGTTTATTTTTCAAAAAAAGTTTTTTTGTAATAAATGTACAATGTAATACAAACAAACAGATAAAGTCTGGCATAAATGAGTTCTGCGAAATGGCAAACATGCCCGGAGTGGGACTTGAGTATTTAATGCAGGTGGAGGATGGAGAGACCGAAAATGGGCCCCATCCTGGAGCGTGAAGCTCCCTTCCCTTAGACAAGGGAGAGTGCGAACTCTTCCTTGCTCTTTGGGCAGGCAGAGCGCACGCTCCCCTTCCCTGGAGCGGGGAAAGCCTAGGGCTTTCCGCGCTGAAGAGGCGGGTGAGACTTAGTTGTTTCACCTGCCTCAGATGTGCGGAAAGTTTAGTGTTTTTCCCTGCTCCAAGGGGAGGGGGAGATAGTGCGTTTTTTGCCTGCCCAACAGAGTGGGGGAGATTTGCATTTTTCCTTGTCTTTAAGGGGGAGGAGATTCGCGCTTT
>NW_003531451.1:0-924 GCF_000181795.1 Trichinella spiralis
TTTGTGATATCGGGTCCATGTAGTTGCTTGAGTAATTCGTTGTTCAGTCGACATTGTCGTTCGGTTCAATTTTATCACTAATAATAATTGATGATAATAATAAGAATAATTTTCCATATTTCTGTTGAATTTAAATTTGTACAAAAATGATCATTCACAGGAGAAGAGTAGCTTCGAACGGTGCTTGGACGTGTAGCCAATGAAAAGCCAAGAAAAGCATTGATGCGTCACGGACGGTTTTCGCTGGCAAACGATGCTTCAACTTTATTTAAATAATACACACACGGTGAGCTTGTTTGATTTGCGTTGCGCTAATTCAGAGTCAATGACAATCATCACTCGCCTGTCCAATGCAATAATCACTTTTCTCCCATCTATAAACGTGTGTGCTTTTCTCAACAACAACAACAACAACACTCCACTTTTGAACTTGAAACTCTGTTGTTTGGAAGGTAAAAAGACGATTTTTATTTTTCGATAACTGATAACAAATATTTTTCATAAATAATTCATTTGGATAATTTTTTTCCAATTTATTCAATGATGAATATGAAAATGATCATCATCATCATCATCGGATGTATTTTTACACGACATTTTCGTGAAACGATGAACATTTAATGACGAAGCGGTTTAGTCACCATTCGATGTATTATTGATAAATATGAAGAATGAATGAATTGTAAAATTGAAAATCCAAATCAAATCAAATCAAATCAACACATCAGCAGTTTGTTTGTCAAATGTGAAATGTATGTTTTAATCTAGATAACAGAATGTTTATCTCTATCTGTCTCTCTGTTTTCCTCTATATTCCATGTACAGTTGATGATAGTAAAGTGTGCTCGTTTTGAGTTGCTTGTTGACAGGAAATTACTGTCTCGTTCGGCCTCATCATTATCAGTATTTATTAATTTATTATTA
>NW_003531452.1:0-1072 GCF_000181795.1 Trichinella spiralis
GAATGATTCGAGTCTTCTTGTTATCCCGGGCGGCGTTCCCAGCCAACTCGAGTACTTCGGCGGTCAAGTATTCCATGACAGCAGCAAGGTATACAGGAGCTCCGGCACCGATGCGTTCACCGTAATTTCCCTTTTTCAAGAGACGATGAACGCGACCAACAGGGAACTGGAGTCCAGCTCGACTAGATCGAGTCTTTGCTTTGCCTTTAACTTTTCCACCTTTTCCGCGGCCAGACATCTTCAATCGACGAACACCAAGCAAACCAACAACTAACAACAATGAACGTTTCCCCTGAAATTGCGCTTAAATACTCAGGAAATCGAAAAGTAGGTCACGATGCACAACGAAACAATTTTCGCTGAACGCTATTGGCTATTGCGCATGGATTTCAAATCCGGTTACTGAGAAACGCCATTGGCTATTTTTCCCTTAGTTTAAGTATAAAAATTCTCATTTTTAAAATTTCATTTCATTTTGACCTTCCAGCCGTGTTGAATAAGATGGCTCCGAAAGTTGTGAAGAAAGCTGGCAAGGCCCAGAAAATGGCCAAGTCTGGTGATCGCAAACGACGTCGTTCCAGGAAAGAATCGTTCGCTAGTTATATCTACAAGGTTTTGAAGCAAGTTCACGCTGATACTGGCATCAGCAGCAGGGCGATGTCAATCATGAACAGTTTTGTGAATGACATTTTTGATCGCCTTGCCGCTGAGTCGAGTCGTCTTGCTCACTACAATCAACGCCATACGATAACCTCAAAGGAAATTCAAACGGCTGTCCGTTTACTTTTGCCTGGTGAACTTTGCAAACATGCCGTCAGTGAAGGTACCAAGGCTGTTGCTAAATACACTAGCACAAGGTAAACTCACTGTTACGGCATGTGTTGCCGGCATCTTTAAGTAGTAAAATAATAAAAAACCCAACCGGTCCTTTTCAGGACCAACAATTATTTTTGCTCAATCCAATAAATAAAAAATAAATTCATAATTAAAATGAAAAAATTTGAAAAAACTATTTCTTTTGGTAAAATTTTCTACCCAAGTACAGTTTATCAGTTGACCCAAAATGTTTAAA
>NW_003531453.1:0-1972 GCF_000181795.1 Trichinella spiralis
ATAATTTATGGATGATATTATATGAAACTTTAATTTGATCACTTTGCCTTCGTATTTGAAAATTATATGAATTCACATCTAGATGATAAGATCAGATGAACAGTGTGAATGAAATCAAGCATGCATATATGAAAAGTGATTAATTCCTTTGAGATAACTGTAAAATTTTTAAATCGAATAGCTAAATTGTTGTATAGCATTGCTGATGAAAGTGTCGGATGGGTGGATATTTAATACATATTTTCAATTGAACTATAATTATATATATGAGATGATCAACCAGAGTCGAGTAACAGGAAAATGAGAATGTGATATGTACATATATGTGCGTGCGCGCGCACGTGTATCCGTATGTGGGCGTGTATGTGCTTATAACTTACTTTTTTCATGATTTGAAACTCCAAACGTTTCACGCAACTCTTCTGTGTTGAAATCATCGTAAAAATGATTGGGCGGACTAAAGCTAATCGCATCGGAATGGATCTCTAGCCCAGTGACGGCAATTTGCAAGTTAATCACCTTAAACAACTTTGGATAATATTTACTTTATCAGTAGCAATGAATAAAATGGAAACTGTTTCTTTTTTAAAGACTTTTCTTAAAAAACTATAAAATTAAGATTATACATGGAAATAGTGTTAAGGTTATTTTGAAATTTATTTATGAAATTTCCGTTTTTTCTGTAGTAACTGTAACCTTGCACCTTTGCAACCTTTACAGTAACTACTCTCAACTGATTTTTTTCTCTAAATCACCTGTTTGTTACACTCTAATTTAAATCGGTAATTAAATTATTATACAGAAACTGGATGGTTTTTTTTTGCGTTGATTTGCAGATTAAAGTTACTAAAAAAACTGATAAAAATCTCTTCTTTTTCATTATCTGAAGAAAAAAAAAGAAATGCAGAGTAAAATTGCAACAAGGAAAGTTTATTTATTATACTCGAAGCATACTTTCGAGATTCATTCGTTAAAAAAGCATTGCTACTTCACCAACTAGGGTTTGTTATATTGATTTCATCGCCTGAAATTCAGGTTATCGGTTATGGATGTGAGCTCAATGCTTTTGTTGCAGTTTTTATTTCTGAGGTAGCAAGTAATCAATAATACACGATCCAGTGCTTGTTCTGCTTCTTTTATGTTATTATGTTTTTTATTAAGCAGTTGATTTACATGTGCTCATCTATATATATATATATATATATATATAGGTATAGATCATCCTTAAATGACGCCTCCTTTTTGTTGTTCAAATTAATCCAAATCACATATTATCGTTCGGTGATAAGCTTTACACAAGTGCAACAGCAATTATTCATTGAAGATGCTAACTAATGAATTGCTTTGAATTTACTCTCACTCAAAATTGAACTATTTAAAATTGTTCAGGCACGTTGAAAATCAACTTTAAGATTTTATATCAGTTTAATGGATCAAGTCAGAGCCTGTAATTTACAAATTAAAAGCAGACAAAAGTTGATAGCTGAAAAATTTACATAATTATCGAATTTGAGTGATTTCAGTTAAGCAAGGTTTGCAGATTGAACGCGTTTAATCAGACAGTTATTGCTAAACACTGGAGAAATTTATTTATTCGTAGCGTTTAATTAATTCTTGATGGTTTATTAAAACTATTTGAAAGGAACTGTTGCTTTTCTCTTGTTTAATTGGATGAAGTCATTATTTCCTAGCTTGATGATCTTTTAATCTGTGCACGAGCCTTTCCTATTCGGTATCAACAGTTGAAGGTGAATTAGCATTTCAAACGTGTTTCATAGACATTGACGCGAGTGTTGTTGTTTTTTTGTTTTCAATTCTAACAGCTTTGTGTGCGCTTGTACGATTGGCATTAATTAATTATGTGATATGAATTTTTGAATTGTTTATTTTTATTGAATTCAAAATTTTCTATTCTCTCAATTGAACTGCTTTTAACCGCTAGAAAATGCATATGAGATAGAAATGAAAATTC
>NW_003531454.1:0-571 GCF_000181795.1 Trichinella spiralis
CAATACAAGTTGGAGAATAGAATAGCAACAACAGTTTACTCTGCAAATGAACGCTGATTTACAGTAAGCACAGTAATCAAATTGTACCTAATCTTTGGTTCAACTGAAACTATTAATCGTGCTTAAGCTTAAATAAATCAAGAAAAGAACAAAATAGAATTTTCTGTGATGGTCGAATATTAAAAATATGCCAACAAGCGTGAACTTCAACTTCAAATGGGTAGCGTTCGTTTTCACTTACAGTAATGATTGCCTCCACATCACGTGATAGCACATTTAATTTTTCAAATACCAATCGCATCAATTTTCACTGTGATTGGTGCATTGCTCTGAGACGAGCTATTAGTTGAAGTTCCCCAAACACCTCCTACTGTTTTTGATTGGCTGTTCGCTGATAGGTTGCACGCAATTGATCGTTAATTGGCTAATAACTTCTGCTACTTTATTAGCTGATCAATATGATAAGTGATTGGGCGAATAACTTGTGCCATTTAATTAGCTATTCAACTCTGATCCATAATTGGATGATTGTTGTTCATCAACGTTTTATCAAATATGGGGGGTGCATTTC
>NW_003531455.1:0-1324 GCF_000181795.1 Trichinella spiralis
ATGGAGGAGACCTGCGCTTCGGTGATCAGCTAACATGGTGCGGGTGTATTTGTGAGGTACGGCGACCAGGCCATGATGATCCGGCTTTTGTGTGGATTTGCTTAGAAGAATCCAGCAAGATTATGAAATTGCTAAGGAATGTGGTATTGTACAATATTGTACTTGATATCTGATATGATTTTGAAGAAGAACAGAATAGTACTCGCAGTCATCAGATAAATCAGTTAGTCAAAGCAGAATTAAACAGTATACAAATGCTAGGTAAGATGCAATAGAGCAAAATAGAGATAGCGAGTTCATCATGATATGAATAATCAATCGTACATACATCATACATATACAACTGAATGTTGGCATCGGGCTGGCACTCCACTGATCAAGCTAGATCCAATAATTAGCATGTAGTAATTTTGGTATCTTCCATTAGTCATTCCATGCCAATTTCTACCGGCGTTAGCCACGAGAGCATTATTCCAATGATCTCTTTTGTTGCCAAAGCATTTTAGTAATGCGCTGCAATGATGCCTGAGAGCTCATCATTACCAAGAAATCTCAAACACACTGCAGCACATTACAAAAACATATACACCAATGTCATCTTCTACGGAATTCTCAATCGGTTATTTACGTACGATCAAAGGATTTCCTCCGTCGATGGACTATTTGTGCTTGAACGCGCATGCGTCAATATTACACCAAATATCGGCGCTTGGAACTGAAGATGATTTTTGAAGTTTCTTTTTGGAACATTCGTCTCCAAGACACTTTGCTCTGCTTTATAAATTTTCTTTCTTTTCTATTTACATTTTAAATGTAAATTGCTGGTTCGTCGACATCATCAGCTCAATTCTTGTCGACATGAATAAAGTGCAAGGTGTTCACAACCAAAACAAACAGCATAAACATTAAATTAAACGCGGACGCACTTGAAACCATTCACGTACAACCATGCAAAAATATGTGACCTGTCATCTACTACAGTATCTGTTCTCTAAGTTCCAATGCTTTCACTGTTCTTTTTTCTCCAAATTTCTAAAGCACATATAATCAATGAAAATAGTTATTTTTACAAGATTAAAAAAATTAAAAATAAAAACAATAAGTATAAAAACTAATAAAAAGCATCCGTTTGAAAAAATTTGAATGCATACTTAATTATTTATGTACTGTAACTGGCTATTCCATTGATGGTAATAATCGTTTTTATTGGAACAGTTGATCTAGGGGAAGTGTTCATTGTTAGAATGTCTCAGTTGACCAGTAAGTTTATCTTAGTGTAAATAAAAAAATAATGTATCCATGTTTGATAAATGTTCAGGAAAAA
>NW_003531456.1:0-990 GCF_000181795.1 Trichinella spiralis
ACAAAGAGAACGCGTTGTTGCGAGAAGTCGACTAAGAATAGTGGGTTTGCAGTAATGGTTGCAGTATTGCCGTATTCCGAAGAGTCGAATTGGGAAGTTGGACGACCCGAGTCGAAGTGCAAGGAAGGACGATCGAGCGAGAGACTCGTGGGTACCTTATTGAAGGGCATTCGACTTACCGTTAGGAACAACGGTAGTAGCTCGGGTATTCGTACACTTCGAGCGTGCAGTCGCAACGTACAGAGTTAGCGGAGTTAGGGAACCGGAAGACGTCCGCGAAGGAGATCGCCATCGACGAGAGTTTTTGGACCCCGATCGCTGCCCACGCCGTGGAAGATACACCTAATCCACTCTTTATTATACAGTCCACTCACTTATCGGCCGGACAAACGAACGTCTGGTCTATTCATACCTGAACGTCAGATTACTGTCGCTAGTCTGACTCTAACAGTTTCATTAAAATAATTAATTTGATCAAGTACCATTGAATAGTAATGTGATGGCGACCGTGTTATGCAGGTACAATTCCACGGTTGCCGTTACAGTCACAGTAATATTTTTAATATAAATATGAAAACATTAAATATCAGAAAATTGACCATTAAAAAGAAACCAAAAATTGACAAATAGAATGGATTACAATAACAATCAGTGGAGGGCTGACTGTATATACATATATAATATTCTCAACGAGCAGAATAAAAATTCATTGATCACAATATGAATGAATGAATGAATGGGAGAAAAGCGTTGTGTAAAAAATTTACATTTGCAACAAAATGAAATTTTCTTCACAATAAAATAGATTGAATTGCCATTCATTGCTGCTTTGTTACTTATTTTCAACGGAAAAGTTTGAAACGTGGGAAATGAAAATTTCAAGCTGCTCGAAAAATTCCCAATCACATCTGCAGCCAATGTAATTCGGATGAAAAATTCAAAAACATTTTTTTTTCTAACTTGAGAATTTATTTTTTTATTTTTTTATTC
>NW_003531457.1:0-1305 GCF_000181795.1 Trichinella spiralis
GATTCACAGTTTGAAATAATAAACTCATTATAAGACGAAATAGTTATGAAGTAAAACAAGAAATTTGAGATAAATATCATAATCATATTAGCTATAATGATCGTCTAAAAAATGAACCAAACAAATATGTACACACTGTGTATCATTGAATGATGAGTATAAAATCGCTAAGTATTTCATTTTAAAATGAAAAATATGCAAATGAACAGTGTCAACATGCAAATAATCATGTGGTTGTTAATACAGCGATCTCCAGAAGATGCCAATTAGCGTGATCGAACCAGTTTTAGTATTTACTAAAAACTGCATGTTCAACGCCATTTTTTCTAGGATAATTGGAAAAACATAGGACATGCAAAAAAATTAATAATGAAGTCGCATATTTGTAGAATGCAATAATTTGGAGAGTAAAACAATTCGCGATATAAGCATATGAAAAAATAAACAATAATAAAAAATACTGGTATGGGTAACTCGTTTTAAGATATTTGAAAATAAAAATACTCGTTAAAACAATTATAAAATGACAAAACCTGTGCATATGTGTATAAATAAACTTGCTCCTGTCGCATTATCGAATGATTTTTGATAGGCAAATAAATTCATGTTGTTAGCGGAAAAAAATTCATTCTTTTCAAAAAATGTACTAAACGTTAAAAGGGTATTAAATGAAAAAAATACATGAAAGAAATTAAAGAAACCTCCCATTTTCTTCGCTCCATGACATCTTAGATGAAAATTTCATTTCATTTTCCACTGCTTTGTGTAATTATTGTTGTCTGTTTACGCGAACATTCATATTCTACTTAAGCTAAAGTCTATTAAACAAGAACTTACTTTTGCATAATTATCGTTAATGTAATCGTAATATTATATTGTAGCGGACGCAGGTCGACGCGCAACAATTATTGTATTTGTACGAACTGTAGAGGAAGAAAAAAAAATTAGCTACCGTAAACAGATTGAAACTTGAAGATCACGGAAAAATTACGGTGTGCGGGTGTTGGCAGCCAGTGAAGTGATATAGTGGGTTTTTGACGTATCGATGGCAGTCTTTGTTAGTATTTGAAAATGAATATTGTACTTTATATCTGTCTTTTGGATGCGAGAATTCAGGGGGGAGGGGGAAAACTCCCCCTTTTTTTTTTCCCCCCCCCCCCCAGTAACAGGACGGACAGCACGACCAAGGAGACGTACCCGTCGGCCGACTCTGCTGCGTCGTCGCCTAGCGATGACCTTGGCAGCAGTCCGGGTTGGGGCGAGCGAAACCCATGGAGAGTTGCTCGTTACAATATAATAAAAAGG
>NW_003531458.1:0-1263 GCF_000181795.1 Trichinella spiralis
ACAATTTTTTTGGAAGTAAATAGCGTGAATGTGGGAAAAACTTGTTGGTGTATGCACTGACGGTGCACCCGCAATGCTTGGCTCTCGGTCTGGCTTTGTGAAGATGGTCAAATCAAAAAACCCATCTATTTTTGCAATGCACTGTGTAATTCATCGGCAGGCTTTGGTCGCTAAAACTTTGCCTGATGATCTCAGAGAAGACCTTAATTTTTCCGTGGAGGTTGTCAACTATGTGAAAAGCAGTGCATTGAACACTCGATTATTTGCGGCACTCTGTGAAAGTTTGAATGCTGACCACATGGCACTTCTCTATCATACAGAAGTTTGTTGGTTATCAAAAGGAAACATGCTTGGCCGGATTTATGAACTGAGAGAAGCAGTGGCAGAGTTTTTGGAGCAACGAGGAAGACGCACAATGTGTCGAGCTTTCAAAAGTGAACATTTTCAGCTTAGCCTGGCATATCTTGCAGATATTTTTGAAGCACTGAATTCACTGAATTTGAAACTGCAAGGAGCAAACGCGAATGTTATGGCTCATTATGATATTGTTCAAGGCTTCATTGCAAAAATTTCTTTATGGTTAAAACAAGTTGAAAGAGGAAATTTAGCATGGTTTTCAAGACTCAACGAGCTTTTCAGTGATAAATGTATCAGCAAAGTTTTGAAAAGAAAAATGAAAGGGCACCTTAGAAGCCTACAAGATGAGATTTTCACTATTTTCCTGACGTGAAACCTCAAAACCTGATCTATAAACTTGTGAGAAATCCATTTTTAGTTAATGTCGAAGACCTTTCACACGATCTTCAAGAAGAAGCCATTGAATTGCAATTCAACAACCTAGCTAAAGACAGCTTTGAAAGTATGCCATTAGAAAACTTCTGGGTGAAGTTACAAGCAGAATATCCTAAAATAAGTTCACAAAGCTTACGTATATTGGTTCCTTTTTCCTCAACGTACCTTTGTGAAACGGGATTCTCAGCTCTCATGACGCTTAATACGCAACATCGAAACAGGCTAAACGTTGAGAGCGACCTGCGATGTACCTTATCACCCACTCCACCAAGAATAGACAACTTAGTCGCAAATAAGCATTGTCAATATTCTCATTAAATTTTTATTGTGAATCATTCAGGAATGTTTTACTGTGGAAACTAGCTTGGCTTGATGCAACCATGAAGCAAAATGTTGCTTTGCGTACACTGAATACATACCGTACTACTTTTTATTAGAGGGGGGGCATTAACTGCCGAACTTTTATTAAGG
>NW_003531459.1:0-819 GCF_000181795.1 Trichinella spiralis
AAAAAAAAAATCTGCAGATAGGCATTAGACGAAGCGTTCTGAAAACAGTACTGTTTCATATGCAAGCACACGCACATTTCATTCATTGATTTTCTTCAAATTATTTATGTATGAACAAGTACTTTTGCGTCATAAATTTTTTAAATCAATTTTAGTTACTTTGCTGCTGCTCCCATGCAGTGCCAACGATGATCCCTGAAATACTGCATATATTCATGGTGGTTAGTATTGGACTAATAGCGCTGGTATTGGACGGAAATATTATAGTGCTCTTAAACATATTAAGCAACAGAAATAACAAAATATTTCAAAACTGTCCGCTTATTTCACATTAAATCACTTATAACAATTTATTCCAACTTTTTACATGCTTATACAAAAATATTTGTTTTTGATCTCTTTTATTTATCATGCAAACAAACATCTTCACCTCAATATTATACATTTAATATGAATGCTATAATGAATTTATAACTGATCATAATAAGTGTAATGCACAGATTTTAAACCATACTTATTACATGATGTATACTGATTATTTTTAACGCAACAATCTGTCAAACAAAAAGCTAAGATCTAGAAACACATTAAGAAATACACATATGGACACACATGCACACACACACACAGATTGAGAGAGAGAGAGAGAGAGAGAGAATTAAATATAACATGAAAACAATCACAAATATATTTAGTGCTTACGAATAAACACTAAACATTATACTAGACTAAAATACGCTTCCATCGCTGATACAGATCATGCGTGTTACATGACTGTTTTAACTCTTGATCATGACGTGCAATTATATAAGCCAATTC
>NW_003531460.1:0-325 GCF_000181795.1 Trichinella spiralis
GTTCAATTTTTCAACAGGATCGTCCTTTTTTGAGCTTAATTGTGTGGTGGATTCGATGTATGGGGACGCGCAGTGTGGTGCCGTTGAATAGTCGCACTGTTCTCTCTTTCTCTTCGGGGTTGGAGGAACAATTGTCGATCAGTCGGTTTCGGAGCGTGCACACTGGTACCCGAAAGATGGTGAACTATGCTTGAGCAGAATGAAGCCAGAGGAAACTCTGGTGGAAGTTCGTAGCGGTGTTGACGTGCAAATCACTCGTCTGACTTGAGTGTAGGGGCGAAAGACTAATCGAACCATCTAGTTGCTGGTTCCTTCCGAAGTTTCC
>NW_003531461.1:0-2683 GCF_000181795.1 Trichinella spiralis
GACATCAATTACCGTACATTGCAGAGAAGACTTGGGAATGTGAGCAATATATTTTAAATTTTATCGGAGCATAACAACAATCATTCATTATATTTAAAAAATTAGCTCAAAAGTTGCAAATAAAAAGAAAATGAATTTTTATAGAATAAAGAGCGCCAAAGTAAAAGCTAAATTCAGCTGATTTTTGGTTTCATTTCTAATAATACATAAACCTCCTTTTACAGCTTCGCATCATTCACGATATTATTCAACCGATAAGAATCTTAAGAGCTAGCTACAATAGCTGAGAATCTTCTGTGCAGTACAACCATCATAATATATAAAAACAGAATGTAAAAACATATCTAATACTGACTGAAAATACGCTGAACTAAAGTTGAATACAATGATTACATGTCTATCCGGGAAAAAAGCAACTGCCAAATATTTGAACACAAAATCGAACCAAAAACGAAACAAAGGTAATGCTTACCATACCAACTTGAAAAGCGTGTACCGTTTAAAAAAACGAACATTTTATTTAAAAAAGTTGATTCACTGACGGAAACGTGTTCTAAATCAAATAAAAGAAGACTAACGGAAAAAATCTACATATTAATACAGTATACCTGATGAGTAAGAATTAACAAAAAGAAAATTAACACTAGAACAGAATAATTTCACTCAGACAGTAATGTGAGGAGAGCTGGAAAAAATCCCAATTGTTGAAACAAGTATAACGAAAGAAAAGGCAATCAAACATATCCTGTCAACAACCATGGCAGCAAATTTCCAATCGTTTCGAGCTTCTTGTTCTTCTTCTTCATTTTTGACGAACTCTCTAATGTATCGTACATCAGCAATTAACTGCTCAAGCAGATGACATATGTCACTGGTCCTTTGTATCGAAGTTTCCTTGCAATTAAGCAAAGGCTGTAAATCATTTCGAATATCACTGTGAATGTTCGAATTCGACTTCAACGGTCGCCTCATCAACAATATACGTGGGAACCAATCAAGTAACACTTTTCGAGTCTGAAAATTAAATGGCATAAAAATGAAAAAGCATAACGCATCAAAAAGTAAATACCCAGACACCCATACGATGGGTATCCTGGGTTCTGTAATGCAAGTTCAGAACTATAACGTTGACACCACCGAAGCAGATACTACAATCATATGACTGCTGAAGAATACTCCCATCAGTGATACCGCCTCAGATGTGCTTTGGTGTCATCTGAGATACCATTGTCAAAAATACACACACTGATAATAATATAGTAATTTCTGAAAAGGAAAAAATCTGTTTAAAAATTTATCACAGCCAATCAATCATGCAATAAAAATAAGTAATTTCTTTAATTATTTCTTTTCTAAAATTAAAAAAAATAATTCAAGTAAATAAACAAATTTTATCCATATCATTTTGAAAATGTGTTTTAAAAAAGGTTCATAAATTAGAAAAACAATATCTCACCGAGAGTGAGCTTTTCGCCGGATTCAACGGGCAAAATGAAACCAAGCAGTGTCATCAGTGATATTAACAGACTCGGTATAATCAAGTTAAAACCATAATAAAGGGTACGTCTTCGTATGTGCAAACAGTATTTCACATCTGAATAAGGTTCATCAGGACAACATTCGTACAGTTTTACCGTTCTTCGCACGGGATAATCTGCGGTTGTAAACTGCGACACTGCAAACAGAAATACGAAAAGGCAACAAACAATTCGAACCTCACCAACAAGAAGCCATTCGCCATTTTCAATGTATTCGGACATATCCCATCCATTTCCGCCCTGTTCTAAAACTAACTTTCGGTCGTTGTATGTCCAAGAGCCGAACTAGAAGTTGTTCATTCATCTCAACAGAAATCAACAAATAAATCCTACCTTCAAACAGCATGTTTGATCATCAAATGGAAACCAAGTGACGTCCATTTTACAACTGCTTCGCACAATTGCTGGCGGAATCCAATTGATCTTACCGTCACTGTAGACAACCAAATTGCTTGGATAGTACGGATCAAAGTTCGGATCAACACTGCAAAAATACAACTGTTAATAAATTTGCAACGTTTCATTGATTGATTGAATGAAGACGACAAACTTGTTGTAAAGTAATACATCTGGCTTCCATATTTTTCCCGCCGGAAAGCGTACATCGGATATGCCACCATATTCTTCCGGATTCCATTTCAAATTATAATCATACCACGTCTAGAATGAAGAATTGAAAACTGAACAAACGTTCCTGGTTAGCGCTGGTCGCTTACAAATTTCAACCAAATATTTGTTTGAATTAATTGGTTTTTTTCTTCCTAAAATTAAGAAAACTAATCAACCGTTCAAATTTAATTTCATCACGTGTCATTTTACCACATCGACAATTTGAAACAGAACCAATTCCAACAGTACAACAAGAGGCTTCGAACAATTTGATACAGGACGTTCGAGAATGTTGTATCCGCGCAATAAATCGTCGTATAAAATTTGTTCATTGTAATCAGCCAGCAAGCTGAGAACACAAACGCTGAACGAAAATGCAAAGAAGACAGCCAGCTACACATCGACCTGATCAACACAACTTCACCGAACGGCAAGCAAGCAATTGTTGAGCATGCATAACCCAAGTCTTGATTAGCTAGTTTGTATTTGTCAAACAATTTGCCAGTTTTCATCTGACCGCCATCAAATCCACGCCC
>NW_003531462.1:0-947 GCF_000181795.1 Trichinella spiralis
ATACCCACTTATCTGTCAACTTACACATTTCTTTTCCTAGACTTCTTATACTGCCAGGTAACGGCAACATGACTAAATGAATTTCTGAATCCGCATCTAAAAATTGCCTACACGTAAAAATCTTAAAAATGGATATTTGATAAGCAATGACTAAATAAACGTACACAGTATACAAAAGTGAAATGCACGTACGGTAGAGTTGAATAGCACGTCAGCCAAACGAGCAGTAACCGTTTGTTCAATACCCAAAGATCATAAACTTCATCAAAACTTTGAACTTACCTTGATTCTAAAAACATTTGTAAGTGTTCTGAAAGCAGATTGATATAAATAAAATAAACAAATACAAAACAGCCATATTATAAAAAGTAATTGTAGACGAATAACAGTGCATCGTTGTTCCTCATTTACTAAGTATCAAATTTGCAGAGAATGGCACCAGTACGGACTTCATAGAATGCTTATACAGATATCCATAGCCATACTTATACGTAATCCATAACTATTATGAACAAAACCTGTTCTTACTAATTGTCAAACCACTTCAGGAACGCACTGATGACAACTCGCACTAATAGGATAGCCAGATATACAACCGTTGGTCTTCACATAATCTGCTACTATTTTAATCATTATATGATTACTGCTTACTCGTATAAGCGAAACCACACTGGGACGATAGGAGATCGCCATTACGCTACCTTCAACTAACGCGGAGCGCCATCGGTAGGAACTTCGTATCCGTTTAATGATGATCACATAAATCGACTGTAATCATGGACAAAATGTATATTTACGATGTTGACATCCATGCATTTAAAATGTGGCATCTACTTACCACGTTTGACCACAGCGACAGAAACTCCAATGCAGTTTGTGCTGTCTACACAGGGAACGAATAAACTAAAAAGATCAAGATATCAAAATCAAAAAGTGAAAAACGGATG
>NW_003531463.1:0-854 GCF_000181795.1 Trichinella spiralis
GGAAAACCGGTTCGCAGCAGGGCAAAAACGAGATGGGAAGGCTGACGGGTGCCAAATTTTGACCCAAAAATCAGTTCGTCGGGGGGGTTTCGTTGGGGGAATGAATTTTTTGGCAAAACTTGTTTGGTGTAGGATTTTCTTTTGGATTTGGAATTTTACGCCACGGGTGCACTTTTGGTCGAATCAGCGTCACGGAGCAACGTTTCGCAAAATGTTTTTGCTGCCCGACCAGTAATGCTGTTTTGTTGTTTTTAAAAAGCAACGGAACCATAAACCGCGGCTTGTGGAAGGAGGTAATTGTGATGAAAAGTTTTGCTTTTGTCTCAATTGCCCGTGCCATTGCCGCATCTTTTGGATGAATGTTGTTGTTGACAAGATGAAAAGCATTGTTCTGCGTTCAATTGTAATGGGTCTGTTGGTTCCGTTGCGTTCGTGGGTTTCGGCTCACGATTTGTCTGGTACGTCGGGAAAAAAGTCAATTATGAATGTAATTGATCTGACTACCGTGCGTAACGGAATTCAAATGTGTGTTTGATGGACTTTATTTGCAATCGGCGCTCAATGTGTTTTCTTATATCGGTGGCGTCAATGTTAGCCTCCCATCCGACCCGTCTTGAAACACGGACCAAGGAGTTCAGTAGGCACGCGAGTCGTTGACGTTTTTCATTGAACAGTCGAAGGCGAAATGAAAGTGTTAATGAAAATGAACTGTACTTCTTTATGGAGTGCTGTTCAATTTTTCAACATGATCGTCCTTTTTTGTGCTTAATTGTGCAAAATAATAGATGTATGGGGACGCACAGTGTGGTGCCGTTGAATAGTCGCACTGTTCTCTCTTTCTCTGAATCCACCAC
>NW_003531464.1:0-1225 GCF_000181795.1 Trichinella spiralis
TGAGAATTTTTTTAGTGTATTTTTTGGAAGAACCAAAATTTTAAAAAGATGTCTCACTTTACATGAAATAAGGCAAAAAAAGAAGTGATATAAATGATTAAAAATAGTGCTTCTTACACAGTTTTACATTCACTGTTCAAATAATGACCTGCTTTTGTAAATTTTATTTCTTCACGTCTGTGATAATCAGCAGACTAGCACAGAAACATTTCCGCTTTTTACTTCAAGCGCTTACGAACTTTGTATTACAACAGCAGCCAACAATCAACAACAGTATGAATCAATAACAAACAAATCTGAACTATATTACAATATATACAATGGACAAAAATAAACTATACAATATTAATGAATATAATATATACAAGGTGCTATAATCGTAGAGGTTCAGGTGTATGATATGATATGGCAATTAAAATGTTCTACACTAATTTCATTATAAAGCAATCTACTCGTCGCTGCTGGACTCCGTAAGCTCATTTTACGCGTATAGTTATCATCCATTTGCCGCACCACCATCTCGGTTTTACCCTGTACATCGATGATCAGTTGTAGAAACTGATGAAACCCCAGGTGGTGCTTTCGTGCTCTTTTTGTCATACGGTTCTGCCAACCTTCCAGATAGTTGTTGGAGCGCACAGGCACACCATGAACATCCCGCTGGAAGTACTGGAACAAAGCTTTCATTTGATCCGACGCCCCAACATTTAAGATTTCAAAACCCGCGGGTACAAGGTTCACCGGCAAAAGTGCTAATGCCATCAGCATTTTCACTTTTTTTACCTACTGATTGTTCATATAAAATCATTTTTTAATCCAAGCCGGCTTGGCAAAAGTGGAAGAAGCAAGCTTGCACTCGGGTGTTGTGGAAGTTGTCTTGAATGGCAGGGATAAAGTCTGTTTCGAAATCGCAAACAAATTTTGCCGGATTAAAGTTGGGCGCCAAGTTCTTCCGCTTTGGAAAGGAGCACTTCAAATATCCGGCTATACATGGGCAGATCTTTCCCAACAGTTATACAATATCCGACGGTCAATAACCATCATAAACAAATGAAAGATAAACAACTGTTATCACGATGGGAGAATCTTAAAAGTCTCATCCCCGCACCAGCAGTTACTCTGAGCCAGCAGCCTCACACCAGGTTCAGTGGCAAAAATCAATTTATCATTGGTCGGCAAATAATATATTCAACATTGCTCGCCGGAGTTTACTGTTGTTTGTTTG
>NW_003531465.1:0-884 GCF_000181795.1 Trichinella spiralis
AGGGTTAAATAGGGGATTTTGATTTTTCCCGTAGGTCAAGGAGGCAGGCGACCACCAACCAATTAACCACCCTTACCCGTTGACCCAATTTTTAACCAAAGGGGGTTTCGGGAGGGGATTTCAAAAATTCACAAAAATAATTGTTTTGGGGGGATTTAAGAATTGACGTAAAGATTCTTTATCCCGTACATAAAACAATAGACTTGTGGGCACCCAGCTTTCCCCGCCAAAAAAGGTATGGATGGGGAAAACAGTTTTTGATACCATTGTGGTACAATCTTGAAATGTACCCATCCAATGCCCAGGGTTCGCCTGGGTTGCCATCAGTCTAATGTTAGAACCCGTAGCCAAATACCAATATATGACTCGATGCACTCTGCCACAGCAAAAAATCTTCACCGGCCATTGTTGCCCTGACTGCGTCAGGGATTTGCTAGTTCCGACGATGTTCAGGCAGTTTTAGGTATCGCTTTGTCCGATGGCTGTACATCGTGGACTTCATCCGCTTGAAAAGCGGAAAATGGCCAGATGCAGATGGCACAGCGGACGCGGCGGAAACTTCATCGTAAATGGCGAGGATGGGTTTTGTTTCTTCCGCGCTTCGTTTTTTCAAAACCGCCTTTTTTTCCATTTTGTATGCCAAATGCTCATCCACTGTGCAGCTTTCGATGTGATCTTTTTGCGTGATCACATATGTCACATCCAGGTTTGTCCATATGACACCCTTGCAGCCTTCTCTGCCCTATACAAAAGTAACCTAACCCTTTAAAACGAAGCACACACACTGTACATTTAGCGGCATACTTTGAGCAAACCAATGTTTTCCCTGTTTATTGGTGTATCTCAATTTGTATATGTCCTTCTTGAGAAACAGAGACGTACTT
>NW_003531466.1:0-668 GCF_000181795.1 Trichinella spiralis
AGAGAAGACAAAGTCCTGGAACCCCAATTCTTAGGTCTGGGATGGGATACTTCGAAAGGGCGAAGTATCCAATAGTGTAATTAAGTTACGACCACCTTACATGGCTGAGTTTGAATTAATGCAGTATTTGGTCTTTCACGCAGCAATATTTTTGTGTGCAACTGCTTCATGTGTCGAAATAATTTTTGATTTTGTTCATTTTGCAATTTTTGTTTTCTTTTTTTAAATAGTTTAATTTTGTACCATTTCCATAGCAAATTCTTTTTATTTTATTTTTATTTTTCATTTTTTTCTCATTCATTTAAACTTCATTTTTCCCTACTTTATACATTTTATTGAATTTTGATCTTATTTTTTATACTTATTTATTTACTTTTTTTTTTACATTTATTTATTTTATATTTTATATCTTATTTACTTTACAATTTTAATTTTGTAATTTTTGTTTTTATTTACTTACATAACTTAATTTTGTACCATTTCAAAGCACATTTTTTTACTTTATTTTATTTTTCAAACAGTTAAACTTCAAACATTCATTTAAACTTTATTTTCCCTTACTTTATTTTATGCATTTTATTCATTTTTTAATTTCTCTTATTATTTCTTTTGATTCTTTGATTTTCGCTTTTTTTCCTCCCCATATTGTACATTTGGCACGTTTTTTT
>NW_003531467.1:0-904 GCF_000181795.1 Trichinella spiralis
AAAGTGAAAAATGTGATTAAGGAAAAAGTTGAAATTCCGTCGGGTGTTGGTGTGTTGTTCTGATAACCAATTCAGTTGATGCAAGTTTTATTGAAAGATAGAGAATATGATGAGAAGATATAAATAAGCGTAACTATGACAAGCACAATAAATGAGGATCTCAATTCAACAATTTCTTTCATAAGTACAATCGAAATTAGGCGCTACATTGCATTTATCATCGTCACACAAATTTGGCGTATTACTGAAGTAATCAACGCATCTGCTACTGCAGCGCTGACCGTTGCTTCTGTGTTCGACATCGCCGAAAACTGTTAAATTCATTCCATTTTTACCATACACACACACACACACACACACACACACACACACATAAACACACATACACATACACAATAAGAAATATACATATATTGATTTTTATGTTTATACAAATAAAATATGATAGGCAGTAACAGCAACTACTGAAATCTCAAACTAACAAAAGAGGAGCAGCAAATCAAAAACATACATCACATACGACGCCGCGGCCTTAGCATCTCCTCCCTCTGCCTTAGATAAAATTCAAAGGCAGAGGTCGCCACTTCATCCATTTCAAATTCTAATTCAGGCCAGTACGTTCTCCCAGACAAAGAGAATGACGACGACTCTTCACAGAAAAGAATAAAAAACATATAGCCAGTCGTTAGTCCGGTATGATCCGTCTATTTCTATTACTCGAAAGCTCGCCCGAAAACTGTCTGAAATCTCTGAAGCCTCTGAACCTTCTGAATTCCCTGAATCCTCTGAACATTCTGAAGTCTCTGATCCTCTGAAATTTTCTGAAGTCACTGAATCCTCTGAAATTTCTGATGTATCTAGAGATTCTGAAGATATGACATTCTGAGTCTCTGAATTCCTCTGA
>NW_003531468.1:0-1741 GCF_000181795.1 Trichinella spiralis
TTTCTCCATCATCGTCAGACACATTTGAAAATAGTATGATGGAAAAAAATCATAAATAAATTAGACTACATTTAGCATCGATCTATGACAAGTTTGAATGTGAAAGGTATCAGAAATTATAGATAAAAGGAGGCGTTTAAATCATGTCATCTTGAGAAGTATTGATTTCAGTTTGAAAGCTATTATTATTTTATTTTTATTTTTTGAAAGCTTGGTGCATGAAAGGATCAATTGATTTGTTTGGTAAATTATGTTTCAAAAAATGAATTTAAAGAGCAAACGTTTTATGAGTTTTGAGAGGTTTTTTTTTCAATGTTAAATTATGCAACGCCCCAACGAGACGCAGAATCACTTTACGGTCGACTGATTTGGCTGGCATTTTCAATTTCAATTTTGTCAATTTACTTGGCTTTTTTTAAAATTTTATTTTATTGTTCCATCAGTGGTTTTTCAATTTCGCCAAAGTGGTGGTCATTCTTTCGAGCATGTAGTGGCAAACGGCTTGGTTTTGCTTGTTTGGCAGAAAGTTTTCTCGTTTGAAGATCGATGCTTTTCCTCGTTTGGAAGCATCTTTAAATAACGAATTAAGCAAACCACCACCACCACCACCACAGCCGCGCATCCGGTGGCGCGCTTCTGTCGAAACAACTTCACTTGGCCATTTCTTTTGCCAGCTTTCGATGGTGCCATTGAAGCGTAATTTAATCGGTCGAATTTGTGATTTATTGCGACACGTATCGATTCCCAGGACAAATTTCTTTCTTCGCTGACATTTGAATTTGAACAAACAAAAGAAGCTTGAAAAGGAAAGGAAAAAAATGGTAGAAAAATTTTTCACATCCAACGCATTGTTGAAAAATGTGGAGAGGGGGCGTTGAGGGGTAGGATGGGGGGGAGGGGGAGTATTTGTGAAGCTACGATTTGTCCACTTGCATCATATTTTGCAGTATTTAATTTGAAAAATTTATTCAAAACTGTTGCCGATTATTTTATTAATTAGCATTTTTGTTTTCGCGGAAAACTGAATTAATGGTTCAGTTCAGATTAGTTGTAGCCGTTTGAATATTTTAGCCTGTAGCGTAGCCGTTTCATTTTGAGATGATTAATTCACTTCCAGCGAAGATTATCTTTTATCATATTTGTTTTATAAAATGGGTGAAATTGTTTAATTATTTTACATAAAATGATCTGTTTCAATGCGATTGAATGTAAGATTGTGGTTGAAAAGAGAACAAACAGAAGAAGAGATAATATGTGCGAATGGAATATAAATATGAAAATGTGATCAACCAGCTGTTAAGCTGTTGCAAGAACAATGAATGATGAATCCAAGTGGACCGACCAGTGGAAGAGAGAAAAATTTTGCTTCCTGCTTGCCGGCAGGCTTCGATCGGTTGAAATAGCGCGCAAGCGATGATAATAATGATGACGTGGCTTGGCTGTCTCGCTTTGCTTGCGTGCTTGCAGTTGTCAAGCAAAAGCGTCTGTCTCTTTATTCAATCTTCGTTCTCTTTTCTTACTTTCTCTTCTCTCCTCTCCTCTCCTCTCTTCGCTTTCTCTCTCCCCCCTCCCCTCCCCTCTCCATTTTCCCCCTTCTTTTCACCATCTTTCTTCACTTCTCGATCCTTACTACATTCTTCATTCCACTTTATGCTAAACCAATTACAACACAGTGCATTTTTAAACCTAGGAGAGAAGTTATTTATTTTTTTTATCTTAGCAAGCCTAAATATAGATTTTT
>NW_003531469.1:0-1101 GCF_000181795.1 Trichinella spiralis
CAGATTGTTCTTTTGATTGATTATTTCATCGATTATTGCACAACATCCCGTCAACAACGCTCACTGTTGGTCGCTTTTTACACAAATAAAATGCCAACTGTCTGCTTTGCAAAACTGAATAAAACTTACACCACCTAAATATTAATTTATGTATATATCTATATATATGTACCGTTATTCAACAATGAATCTTCGCATTTTGTGCGTGCAATGACCGTGAACAAAAACAAGAAAAGCTGCACAAAAACAACAACAACAACAACTAACTAACCAGCTGCTTTCCCTAGTGTCAAGTGCTGCTTGCTAGTGACTGCAGTTTTGATTATACGAAAGACAAATACAAAAATACAAAAAAAGCCATAAATGAATGACAAGCACCGTACACATGGCATTTTGCTGGTCAAGCCGTGAGAATGCATGGTCATTTTTGCATGAATAAAGTGCAAATGCACAGACAGACAGACGGTCGAGAAAACGAAACAACCAACAGCTGCTGCTAACCGTGATCACCTACGGTCCTTTTACAACCTACTAGCCAGACAACGAGGTCAACAAACTGTTGCTGATGGTTAAAATTGGCAAAAGTCAAAACCCGCCACAAAAGTATTAAAGTATAAAATAAATGAAAGGAAAAAGTGAACAACAAGAGCGTTGTATAAGTACAAATAAATAAATAAGTAAACTAACCTGACAATATTACTACTATTGTTGACGTAATGAGTGGCTTTGGAAACTGGCTTGTTGTTCAAAGCGGTGACAATCAAATCTGCCAAATTGGTCATCAAAGTTGGAGCCAAAGAATGCTGAGGTGGCAGCGGCAGTGGTGCTTCTTTCACTGGCAATGCTTTACAACAATTGTCAACGTGATTTCGACAGTCGGGACGAAATGACTAAAGAAAACATAAGCAGAATAAAAAAAATATACCACAAGTAAAAAAGGATGCAGAATAAGAAAATTAATGATAAACACACAATAATTAATATTTCAGGATATCATGAAACAAATTAACCAACCAACTGTTGTCTCCCTTCCTTCCTGGTTCTGGTGAATCCCCTTGGACAGCTATCTGGTTTTCATCGGTGGCATGAGCGAAGGCTAAT
>NW_003531470.1:0-707 GCF_000181795.1 Trichinella spiralis
GTGGTGGATTCACAGAAGCTCAATTATTCTTTCACAACTGATCAATAAATTAAATATTTGCAATTCAACAAAAAATATCCACTTACCACTGCTGATTTGGATTCCTCTTCAAGTTCACCACTGTTGTCACCTTCGAATTCCAATTTGGCAATAAAAGAAAAAAAGAATAAAAATCCACTGATACAATAATTACAAAATTGTAAACAAATACCACTTGAATAATTAGCATGAGTGTATGTTGAACCGATTTTTCAAGGTCCAAAATACTTTTGATCAATCCTGAAGCTCCATTCAAATTCACATTTGCAAAATCCAACCATCACTGAAATTTACCATCTCTTCCGGGACCATTAACAGTAGCATTAACAACAACATTTCGAATGATCTTTATAATTTCTTCTTTGCCACCGTCTCGTGCTGCAACATTTGATCATTCAACACAAAACACTAAATAGATAAGTTAAATTCATAGAAACGGTAAATATTTGTTCAACCTGTAACCATCACGAAATTATATGTTGCAATTTCTTCGTTGAAATGGGCCAAATCACGCACTTCACTTTCAACTTTGCCGCTATACCACTCAATCTACCGTATGCTACCGTAACTTGATTCAGTACCATCCCTCAAAGTACACTCCACATAATACGTTAATACAACATTGACACAACATTCATGTCTTGCTTTCTTGCCATATGATTATAATT
>NW_003531471.1:0-803 GCF_000181795.1 Trichinella spiralis
AAATATCGATCGCATAAAGGATGCTTTTCATCAGTAGGGGTGCGTTTGTTTGTTTTACTGAGGGGGCAGGTGGAAGCGTTGTTTAACGTTTCTATGACTTCATTACAGCGGTTAAGTAGCTGCTGAAGTCCCTTTCAGAAATTACTGACAAGTATTCCACTTTTTTGTGATTGTTATTTTTTTAAAAACTTTGTATACTCATTTTATAAGCAATTACTTTTTAATTAGAATGCAGTTAATTATTATATTTGTGTTGACTCTACATTGTGATAATGTGAGAACAGTTTTGATTTAATATCATTATTGCAGGTATAAAAAATTGGGCAAAGAAAAAGTGAAAGTGCGGACGACACGAAGTAGAACAAAAGAAGACAAGAGGTAAATGCGATTTTTTTCTGTTTTGCTGATTTTGTGAAGCAGGGGATAAAGATACTTCGAAAGGGTGAAGTTATTCCGTAGTTCAATTGAATTATCCAATTTTGTAATATGTAATATATGAGTAAGATATTTTTCACTGTTAAACTATAATTTTTGTTTTAAGGATTAAGATTAGGTGAGACTTCACATTTAAAAACATTGAAAGTTTATTATCTTTATTATCAATTTATATTATTTTTGCAAATGTTGCATCATCAGAGACATTTGGTAAATTACATTTTCCGTTTGAATAACCATGTTTGTCAGCGAACGCATCCAGTGTGCTTATATTTTAGTGAAAAGACTTAGCGATGAGTAACATTTATGTAGGTCATTTTCGAATTTTCAAATGTCAAATTCAGACGTGCGGACGCGTGTTATGACAG
>NW_003531472.1:0-532 GCF_000181795.1 Trichinella spiralis
GTGGATTCTACCTTGATCCTGATTATTAAAGCTGATCTGAGAATAATCTGAAAAGTGTGAAGAAAAAGAAGCTTCCGTTGTCTTGAATACAATTATTGCTAATTTTATATTTCCTCTATAGTGGTTCGTGAAAGTGACGGTTGTTTCTTCCCCTATGGGGTCACGTCCTCTAACAATCATTTGTGATTATTATGATTGTTCTTATTTTTTTCTTTGTCTCCAGGAGTTGGGGGAGGACTCGATTTGAGTGAGTATATGCATGAATAAAGTCATCAGTGACGTTTGATACCTGGGCGTTCTGCGTCGATCTAATTTTAGCAGATCGATTGACGACTTGTGCAACATGACGGTTGGCAGTAGTGTAGTAGTACTGTGGTTGATATTGTGTCTGGCTGTGAATTGAGTTGTGTTGCATTTGTTGTGCAGACGGGTGCTGTGGTTTTATTCTATTTTCATGTGTGATGTGTTGTGCATCAGGTTTAAAAAATGTGACCAAAATGAGTAACCGATTAGAAATAATCATGTGCAGTGT
>NW_003531473.1:0-769 GCF_000181795.1 Trichinella spiralis
CACTTTCTCTTTTTTTGATGATACTACTGGAATATTCCCCATGTTCGTAGTATCTTAAACGCGCTGACGTTACCACCTTGATTATTTTTGAATGTGGTCCATGTTCGTGTGCTTTATGGAATCTGGCATAAACCTTCTTTGAATTTTATAGAGTATATTAGTCAAACAGGGTGTCAACCCCGTAGATATCACAGTATGTTGCGTGAATGTCTGTCTGTGCTCTTATACCTTCTTGACGTTTGTTTAAAAATCACTGTTATTAGCTGAATATGTGACAAAAACAGTCAGTTGTTTAGGCTGCTTTAAAAAGTGGATGAGCGACATCAATTATGCTACTATTCATTGCTATAAATAATCAGTTCTGATTGCCTCTATTGCATTTTACCATACGTATTGACCATCTGACCATTTGACCATTTGAAAAGTATCGTGTGAAGATCAACTGGATATGTGACAAGGAGAATGGTTATACTCTGAAATGTTTGTTATATACTGGCAGAAGTGGTCTAGCAAGCACCAATGTTGGGCAATTGGCACAGCCATTTGTGAATTCTAACAAAAACGTTTATATGGACTGTTATTTTACATCATATTCCACTGTGCAACATCTTCTTGAGCATGGCCTTACAGCTGCTATTGACACAGTATTTGCAAATGCTTGCCACGATGATTCTAGCATGTTCACGTTAAGCACCACGACGTGATCTATTACTCTACATTAGTCTGATTATGAGAACACCTAAATACTACTCATGATCGATTACGTGCC
>NW_003531474.1:0-1066 GCF_000181795.1 Trichinella spiralis
TTTTAGCATCCATGTTGCACGATTGCACCATTATAGGCGTGATAGTGTAAGTAGGATGGAATGCCAAGTCAGCTTTGGGACGGTGAACTTGCAGCGTAAATAATTTTAATGAGAATCAGAAGTTAAAATTTCTAAACAACAAATGCAAACATCATTTTAAACCATAAATACTTCACCATATGTAGTTTATTTTTTGAATTTTTTTATGGAAAATTTAAAAAACACATATTAGTCTTATTGATTTGATGGAAAATTTGCTTTCCCACGTTCATTCATCATTTCTGAGCTTTGCTTAACAATTTGGCTAACTGGGTTTATCGATTGAAACTTTTTATTCAGCCTTATCAGTTCCGTTTTTTCCCATTTTGGGTTTTTTCTCTGCAGACTCGTTTTAACGTGCAACTGAACAAATTTTTAATTTGTTTATGCCGGAAGATTTTCAAATGGATTCTTGCTTTTTCTTTTACTTTAGATGCTTTACAATGGAATGATTGTGCGTGAAATCTAATGTTTAATTATAATTTCTGCTTGTGTCCAAAAAAAACATTAGCTATTGTTTTGTTTGTTTGTTTGTTTTTTCTGCATCCGAATGAGATTTCCTAAATTAATATTTAATATGTTCAGAGTTTTTCTTTTCTGAATTAAAATTCTAAAAATTAGCGTGAAAATGCAATAAATACGGCATTTGTGTTTTTCAAAGATCCTGTCTGAAGATTCTCTCTGTTTCCCTTGAGGCTTTGAATTCGACTATTCATGCAGAGGGAAGGAGGGCTGGGGGTTGAGTGTTTAGGCCGCAGACGGATAAATTGTCGCGAATCGATCTTATCATCTTAGGAAAATAATAGAAAGGCGAGGTCATTAAAAAGCGGTGCAATCTAATTGCAAACTGGAAAATGGGATGGAAATAAGAGGGGGGAGTATATGTAAAACAAGTTTCAGCGTTCGGGTGTGAATTTTGCAATGTAAAATTTTATTTATCATTTCCTCCTCCTTCTCCTCTTCCTCCTCCTCCTCTCTATTCAGGTAAGCTTTAGATTCACTTACCTGAACGTTGCTCGGATTGCGA
>NW_003531475.1:0-866 GCF_000181795.1 Trichinella spiralis
ATCTCGTCCTGTGGTGGATTCTATGATGAACAACGCGATTTTATTAAATGATCAGTGTTGAGGTGCTGTTGTGATTTTGTCAGTGTGGCAAGTGACAATGATATCAAAATGTGCCTTTGTATTATTAAACGGTTTCATTGCAATAGTGTTGCTCTGTGAAACGTTTATTTTTTGATGTAATTCCGTCAAAATCAAAACGTGACAGTTGGCAATGTACCGTGTGTGTGTGTGTGTTGGTGTCAATGTTGAGTGATGTTTTCTGAAATGTCGACCTCAGATCAGACGAGATTACCCGCTAAATTTAAGCATATCAATAAGCGGTGGAAAAGAAACGAAAACGAATTCTCCAAGTAGCGGCGAGCGAAACGAGAAAAGTCCATACACCGAAGTCGGCGAGCAGTTGTGTTCGTCAACAGTGTGGTGTTAAAGGTGTCGTTGCATGTGCTGAAATCAGTTCGTAGGCTCCCTTGATTGGGGCTTCAGAGCGGGTGCAGGACCCATAACGAACGATGTTTTGTGCATGGTGTCGCGGCTCCTAATCGAGTCGGGTTGCTTGAGACTGCAGCCCAAAGCGGGTGGTAAATCTCACCCAAGACTAAATATTCGTACGAGACCGATAGCGAACAAGTACCGCGAGGGAAAGTTGAAAAGAACTCTGAAGAGAGAGTTCAACAGGACGTGAAACCGTTGACAGGCAAACGGATGGAGCTGACGGTGCAATTTTGACCAAAATCAGTCGTCGCTGGGTTCGTTGGCGAATGAATCTTTTGCAAACTTGTTTGTGTAGATTATCTTTCGAATCGAATCTACGCACGGTGCACTTTTGGTCGATCAGCGTCACGAGCCAACGTTCGCAAATGTTTTTG
>NW_003531476.1:0-770 GCF_000181795.1 Trichinella spiralis
CTGTGGTGGATTCGCGGCACGCTGGCTCCCTCCATAGGGCAGCCAAATGCTCGCGTATCACTTGTCTCGGTCGACCGAAACGCTTCTTCAAAATGTCCACGGCCTGGGGGTAATTCTCTGGAGTGAGCGGGATGCCTTCAATGGCGTTCCTCGCCGTCCCTTCGGTGTTGGACAACAAGTAGGTGAACTTGGTGGCGTTGTCCAAGTCATTCCGTTTGTGTACGTTGGCCTCGAACTGGGCCCAAAAGGAAGGGAATTCCAACACCTTCCCCGTAAACTTCGGGAGAGTTACCTCCGGCAACCTCCCATTGCTGGACCGAACCGCCGGCATGCCCGCGCTAACATTGCCGCTACCGATGGGGCCTTCTCCGCGCGCCTCAACCATCCTTGCGCGTGCACGAGCCTTTCCCTCACGGTAGTTCTGGCGACATAACGCCCAGGCATCTATCGCGGCTTGCCGCTCTTCCCCTTCCAGGTCCAGCTCCACTTCGGTTTGGAGCGCGTCTGCGGCCCGGAACGACTCCTCCATTAACGAGACCTGCTCTTCCACCTCAAAGACATCGGCGGAACTGATGCACAACTCATCCAGTTCTGCCAACAGTCGGTTCAGCCGATCTTTGAGGTCCACGAGTCTCTTGATCGTGATTTCTAAGAGTACGCCATGATATCCACTATCCTTACGTCGCTGAAACTCTACTCCGAATCGCAAGGAACAGAGTTTTAGACGGAAAAGGAACCGTTTCACTGAACGGTAAGAATAAATATAAACA
>NW_003531477.1:0-1330 GCF_000181795.1 Trichinella spiralis
TTTTTTGGAATTCTTTAGGAGAAATTTTCCCAAATATTGCCAGTGGGAATTTATTTTGGAGCCTTTCCGAAAACTTGCGGGGGTATGCCAAAATATTTATTGTCAAAAAGCCAAGCCTTTTTTGTGCCCAATTGGAAGGTTATGCCAAATTGGGGATTACCCCCCCAATTGGGTGGATTTTTTGGGGAAAATTTGAATAAATTGGCCCGGTTGGGGGGTTTGGGAATTTTTTAGAAAAAAAAAAGGTGGCATATGCAGGAAATAACATTTTATTTGTTATTTGGGATGTACTTATATCTAATGGCAATCAATAAAATTTTCTGTAAACAAGGGTTTTTAATTTTGAAGTTTTTTAACATAATGAAAGTCAAGAACAATTTTTGTAAAAAAACATTTTTTTTTTGGGGTAAAAAAATTGATGGGTGCGTGAAAAAATTAATGAAACCATACGTATTCCCATTTTGTTAACATTCCTTTTTCATTCCTTATTATGTCGTCGCATTTAAAACACTATCCATGTGTGAGTTTTTTGCGTATATCTCAATAAATACCCCATCACTAGGGATCCATGTCCATTTAAAGTAGACAGCAAATAATTTTAAAAAGGTATAAATCAATTGCTTTAATTTCTGGATTTAAAAATGTTTCTCGAAAATTGCAAAATTTCATGGACTATAGACTTGCTTGTTTTTGCGAAAATCAGAGAAAAACGTTTTCTCAATATTTGGACTTTGTTTTTATTTTCGTAATTTTTTATTGATGAAAACTAGTATTTAAGAGACTTTAACTTTGAAATTTCCTGTACTTGTGGAATAAATGGTTTCAAAAGTTGAATTCCTTCCTATGTTAATACATACGATAGTCGCCCATTAGTAACTGTTTTTCAACGGAACCGGAGATTGCAAGTTTCTGCACATGATACATTTTTGGCATGAAATCTGTTCGATTTTCACTAATATATGTTTTTTGAAGATCAATTTAGTTGAACTTCTGAAATTACTGCTGTTAAATTATCCTTAATTAGATGCCGTTCAAAACGAAAGTGTGTTAAGTGTTTACCTTGACAAAAAGGAAACATTTCATTGCATATAATCCCGGGTTACCATCTTTGTCGAAGAATAAATTCTCAATATATCCAACATGGGAGGATATTTGAATCTTCATATGATTCATCACACAGACCCAAAAACCATGCGCATAATCACAATGATAGGGGGTAGTCCAGAGTTGAAATCCTTTACAATTTAAAAGAAATTAAATAAATTCTAAATTTATGTGAATAAAACGCATTCATGCATGGTACTTATTTTAATCTTCAGAGAAATCGACC
>NW_003531478.1:0-804 GCF_000181795.1 Trichinella spiralis
TGTGGTGGATTCCGCACGGGCGCAAACTAAATCTGCAAAATATACTGGTGCTGGTATACTGACAGAACGAGCACATCGACCATATAGATGGCAAAAATAGTATGTAATCGACTGCATTACATTCGCATCCATGTTGCTTTCATCAAACAGCACATGATATCGCGTCGGTCTACTAGTTCCCTGCAATTCAAATAATATTAATAATAAAGATTCAAAACATTTCATAAAGTCATACTTGAATTCCATGATGACTGCACAAAAAGAAATCATATTCATCAGGAGATGTCACTACTCTATCGATAACAGTACCAGCAGGAATGTTTTTCCCGCGTCCTCGTGCTGCAGCTTCATCACAACAAAAAAATCGAGCATGATGTCGCTTTTGAACCACAATAAACGTAATCAACGGCCGGTAATTTGTTGCAAATGATTTGCAAGCCCTACGAAGAGCAGGCAGTTCTTCTTCCAAAACCTTTTTAAAAAAATAAATTTTTACTTTGCTTCAATTAATGATACAACACAATTTCACCTGCATAAATTGACCTTCGGATACTCCATCTCGATAAACAATAATATTTTTCGGAGCCGTACCATTAACATCAAGATATTCCAGTAAACGTTCTGAAAATTGTTCGATAAATCCAGTGATCAGTTCTTGCTTCGCTGGCTGTAGTTTCACCGAAGCATGAAATTTCGTCACTTTTGTATCCACATTTCCAACACCTTCAATCAAAACATTCCTTCATATTTGGAAGTACATAACCATGAATAATACCCACCGAAGCTATTTGATGGTAATGCGTT
>NW_003531479.1:0-901 GCF_000181795.1 Trichinella spiralis
TTGGCTTGCACCAGGAGGGTTTTTTGACATTTTTACCCTTCCGCCCCCCCCCTGGACCACTTGATGCTTTGTTGCGGAAGTTGAGTGAATCCGGAGGTTTGGGAAAAAGAACGCAGGAAAAGCACCCCAAACTTTGCGCTTGGTGCGGACAGGATCACCATTTGTATGGGGGGAAAAGAGCAAAATCCAGGTGCGATGATTCTCACCAGATTCTACCGTGCCTGTTTATTAAGAAAATGAGTGCCCCTGCAGTGGAAGCAATCCGTGTGCAAGCTCCTTTATAAGGACGGGGATAAGGAGCGCCTCGCCAACTGGCGGCCTATCGCCCTGGAGCCCGTGTTACAGCGGGTGCTCAGTGCGGTAGTCGCCAGCAGAGTGACGAACTGGGCGAGGGCAAACGGGTTGATTTCCTTGGAAGCCCAGAAAGGCTTCCAGCCAGCTGATGGTACCTCCGAGCACAATTTCGTCATGGAGGTTGCATTTCAAGAGGCAAGACGCACTAATGCACAGCTTGCCATCAGCTGGTTAGACATCTCCAACGCCTTTGGCACAGTGTCGCACCAAGTTTTATTTTCGTTGTTGGAACGCTATGGGCTGGACCCGACTTTTACCAGTTTTATCCAGAATTTGTATAAAGACGCGACAATTGTAGTCAAAGGCGCCAATGGAACCCACGTTACCGCGCGCTGGTCAGTCGGAGTACGCCAAGGTGACCCTTGCAGTGGTATCTTGTTTTGTTTGTTTGTTGAGCCACTCTTGCGGTCAGTCTTACCATCTTTACCGTGTGAGGCGGAACGACTGCGGTTAACGTGTTAGACAGCCGGTCACAGCGCTGGCTTACGCTGATGACATCGCGCTGATTCGCCCCATCCAATCGGGGATTATGCAAACAAACAGGCCT
>NW_003531480.1:0-837 GCF_000181795.1 Trichinella spiralis
CACGTGAACACATGTAAATATATTACGCGCATAAAATTGATTTCAAATAAATGAATACATTACACCAGTTCTAGGACAGCGAAAGAGAAGAAAATTGTCTTAATATCTTGAACATCATTCAATACTACTGTATTTCCATGAGAATACAAATTGCACAAATTGAAGTAAAAAAGTAAAACTTCTTTGCATTTAAACTACAACACGTTAACAGTTACTTGACTTAATTAAAATTCACATTTTCAACTACAATAAATTATGCATAGAAAAATTTGAATATCAACAAATAAATAAATCAAAACCAACTAACCTGATCGAATAAAATGGAAACAATAATTTCGCATGCAATATTGTGTCTGTCCACAGAATTTTGCCACAAATCAAGCATTATATTCGTCAAACGCTTGCTTCTTCATTTGTTTATTACAGCTAAACTTTAAAATTCTGTGAGATTTCAAAAAAAAACAGAATCAATAAATAAATAAACGTTTGAATTGCACGTATGCATGTGTGTGTGCAAAGTTTTTTTTAAAGAAAAATTATAAATAGTTTCAATTGTTCGAATAGTTTCAAAAATTCTCGCAAAGCGGAATAATTTGAAACTTGCTCATATTGATATTGTATAAAACAAGTGGACAATTGATCAAAGAGTATAATTAATTTTTTTTAAAAAAAAGCAAGTTTTAATAAAAATGGAATACTTTAAACAATCGATCCAGTCCACTATTTCTGAACGACGAATTTTCACAAGAATCAGTTAGTTATATGGTTTGCAAGTGCACGAATCTCGATGCGGGGAAATTATCTCCACCCGTCGAGAGGTGCGGTGTCAGGTTGACA
>NW_003531481.1:0-806 GCF_000181795.1 Trichinella spiralis
ACAAAATAATGCAGATAAAATAAGGAAAAGTAAAAAATTATTTTAAAATAAAGGTAAAGCATATTTTAAAAATGAAATCATTCAAATTAAATTAGTAATTAGAAATACAGTAAATACAGTATATTAATTGCCAAATCACTGATTAGAAGGTTACAAAATAACGGACCAATCATAGAAGCACAAGCGTTGTATCAATGGTTAATGCCTCATTTCAGTGGTGTGCGATTGACGGAGGCGGTGCGTAACGAAAGTGGAAGTGAAAAAAGCTGTATTTCAGGTAAAAATTTAATTTTAAAACTTAATTTGTCATCTTTTGTATGAACATTAGTATATTTATGTATTTATGTAGGTTTTCATTCGAATAAATACAACAATTGATATACTTTTCATGCACAATTCTCAAATACATGTAAACTGACCGTTGAAGGTTTTGAAGAAAAATTCCTATTTCAATTTATTATTTGGGTAGCCGTTTATAATTAACTGTAGAATACGTTTAATTTTTCAATTTTTATTTCCTCATAGCGTTGAATTTCATTTTAAACAGAGCAAGCCGAATATTACTTAGCGCTTAGTGCTTTCTATCGTTTAATACAGCGAAATGTCGATTTTCATGCAGAAATTAATTTGATTATCACATATTACTTTTTTAATTCCATGTCATCAAAGATATATTCGCTAAATTATGTTTTTCGTCTTGCTAATTTTGTTTTCCATCGCGCGCAACTAGTGTGCTTATGTTTTTAGTGAAAAGTTTTCTGCGATGAGTTTCCATTTATGTAGGCCATTTTTTGAAATTTTTCAAA
>NW_003531482.1:0-932 GCF_000181795.1 Trichinella spiralis
ACTGAGCCTTCTCAGTGGCGGCATTGTCCCACCGCCGACAATCCGGCTGATAAACTCAGCCGCGGCTGCGCCTTGGACACCCTCCGTGAGGACAAACTCTGGTGGAATGGTCCGGCCTGGCTGAAGGAACCTAATGAGCAGTGGCCGCGCCTGACTATGGCGCTCTCGCCGGAGGAGACTCGTCTCGTGTCCCCTGAGAGGAAAAGGGTCGTCACGCTTTGCGCCAGCCTGAAAGAGCCCGGTCTCTTGGCGATCATCGACCCGTCTCGATATGGAACGATGGAACGCCTCGTCAGGGTCACGGCATATTGCTGTCGGTTCCTCGCGAATGCGAGAACCCACGCAGGATAACGGAAAATCAGAGCTCAACTGTCCTTGCTAGAATTGCAAGACGCCGAAAAGCGGTGGGTGAGAGCAGTTCAAGCGGAGGCGTTTCCGGTTTCGAAGACTGCCTCGGGGCCCATCCCTGTGCGAGCTGGGGACCCCCTTGCGGCTTTGTCTCCATTCGTGGACACGGAAGGCCTTTTGCGAGTGGGAGGAAGACTGTCAAGGACGGCGCTGCCCTGGTGCCACCGTCATCCTTTGCTTCTCCCACGCAACGGCCCGGTTGTTGAGCCATTTTGTGGCGACAAACTCTTGAATCAGAAGTTGCACGCTTGTATTGAACCAAACCTTGTGGCAGCCTTTGGCGCCGGTCGTCTTTTTTGTCTCTAGCTTGCTCTCTTTGGAGATAAGTTCGGGGGCCCGGGCAAGGCAAGTCCAAGAGAGTTGCAATTCAGAAAGCTTTGGCCATTCAATCCTGGCCGGAGAAGCCATGGAATGGCTTCGGTTCCAATTTTTGGTCCCACTGTGATTGGAGCGCGGACCCTTTCCGGCCCTGTGAAAGGAAGTTGATATACCCGGTTCCATTTCCCCAATTTCCAAACCAAAAA
>NW_003531483.1:0-1693 GCF_000181795.1 Trichinella spiralis
AGGGATTATTAGTACGAAAAATGATTTTCGTAAGAAAAAAGAAGAAAGTAGTTCAAATTTCTATGTATATTTGAAATATTAAGCATTTGGGATGCTCGTTTAAATGAGCATTGGCAGCTCGCTTGAGGATAAATTCAATGGTATGTGGTGATTGCACCTTGCTTATTGCGAAACTGGGTTATTTCTATGAGATTTAAACGCTTTCGTCACAATATTATACATTTGTTTCAAGTTTCCAGTTGACAGATATACATAATATGAGCAGTTATGTATATTCAGGGCTGTTCATTCTTATCTTTGTCAAGAGGTGGAGTTAGGGACAATGTATGAGGGTGAGTATCAATGATGAGAAGATAGATTTTTAGTTTTTTGAGATGACGATGATGTATAATCAGGATGTGTATTGTACTCTCAAACCGGATCGTCATCCGTAGCATAAACTCGTCCAACAGCAAGCAGTAATGTTAGTCGTTTCTTTGCACACTAGCAACACCAAGATGCGCTAGGAGACCTTGAAAAAAGGCATCCTGTCGCTTTTCGTTCGATTTTCACTTTTCACCGGGGGCGTGTGCTAGAAAAAAAGACAGGTGGTCGGTCAACTTATCAATTAACTCAATCTTTGTTCTTCTTTTGGTAGTATGAAGTTAAAATTGCAAATTTTCCCTTGTACTGCCTCCAGAACTTTGGGATTGTAGCCAAGCAGAACAAACTGCCAAAAACAAAAAGATTTACAATGCCTTCAGTCGTACCTGACCGACTATGCTTTCCACCAGATTGTATTCTATTGGTCTGAACTACTGGACGGACACCTGTCGCATTATTGGGTCGGCCTGCCCAATCGCCCGCTCTTCACTGCTGCTGACCGCTTCTACCGTTGACCGGTGGTCAAACAATCCTTCTGGCCATTTAATTTCTTCAGTTAGCTAGATTTGTTTCGGATTTTTACAATAAAAACCAACTTTACACCAAGAACTCGCCAGTTTCTCTTTTTCTGCTCAATCATCGACGGAAAACGGCTTCAACATATCGGCGCACTTGTGCCACAGCAGTTGGGACCGACGATCAGACACCATGTCAAGATTCACTTCCACCGGAGGATGTCAGGGCAAATTCGAATCTGATTCTTGCAGACCTGATCCGAGAGTTAGCCGCTCTGTGGAATCATGCCGACCAGCTTGTCAATGATTTGTACATCCAATTGAAGCAGCTCGATCAGGGTGATGATCAAGCTAAAAGTCGCATAGGTCATCTCCACAAAATATGTCGCACATTACAACACCGCCCCATGATGCAGGGATGCACGCAAAAGGAAATGAAGATATTCAAGAAATTTATACAATAAATTAACGGTAAATAATACATAAAGCTTTAATGATAGCTCTGCATGTTATAAAAAGCAAAATTCGTATCCTGCGCTATTTTCAGATAATTGTTAAGAAGGTTCGCATAGCATGTGCCTCTAAATTCATTTTCAAATCGATACTTGTTTTTAATTTTCAAGCAAAAGCTTAAAAAAACAGCACTCGCAGTTGTTTTTCAAAAATCACGCAATAGTAAACATTTTAACGAAAATCAAAGTAAAAATAAACGGTCACTGTCACAATGATCGAGTGGATTTTCAAATGGGGAAAATTTGATAACAGCATCCAAAAACATCATTTCTTGCAAATTACATTATTCGGCTGAATCCACC
>NW_003531484.1:0-1130 GCF_000181795.1 Trichinella spiralis
TAAATGGTCTGTAAAAGCAATCTACTGGCGATATGATACCATAGGAAATTAGTCCATCAGTAAGTTTCTTTCAACGGCAGCAACGACAGATAAATCGGCACAGAGACAATTTTGATTATGAATATATTACACATCTAAGTATCAGCGCAGTTTATGAATAATTGCATCAAAGTCTAGAATATTGCTGAAAAATATTCATTATTGCAGCATATCAAAACGTATGCGTAGTAATCATGTGTTTGTGAAAAATCCATTTTGAAAGAACGCTGTAGGGCGGCGGCTCAGTCAGATGCTTTGCTCTTGTGCTTGTTGTATACAATGGAGATTGTTCCGTGTTCGTTAGCTTATTGTTGCTAGCAGAAAAATCTATTCGACACTTCGCTTGTGTTCTATGAGAAATCGCTTCGATTCAAATCAGCATTGCTAATAGTTGCTAATCAGAATTTGATTAGATCGTTTACGCGCATCATCTACAGTAAAAGTGAATTCTTGCTAGCAGAAGAGGTCATGGAATTCATCTCCTAACTCTATAAATATATGTATACGTATATTAATTAACAATTTATATTTGTTTCTCAAGCAGTCTGAAGCAAGCATATAGGGCATTTATTGGGTATTGAAATCTGAGCCACAGTCATCCCTGTGGTAATCAGAAATTCAATTACCCACTTGTGCATGATTATCTTTTGCAATCAGATTTTGCTAGCTTTATTTCTCACAACTGTGTAAGATGAGCACTGTCATGGACCTGTGAAATGTTTGCGTAAAAGTGTCGAACTTGCTCACTTTTAGTCAAATCATTTTTTCGACCGTTTTATTTTAATATAAAAGTAATTATTGATGTACAATTTATTTACTTCTTTACTAATGTTATTCAGTAGTTTAGCATACATTGCAATTCAATAAATGCTTGATGTGTGGTTCAGAGAATTTCTGGCTTGTTATCTACATTGAAATTCTAAGGAAAATGACTAAAATCAACTTGACTGCTTCACTAACTGAACTATTTGCTTTCAGCTGTACATACCATAGATTATTATTTCAGTAAATGACAGTCGTGTCAAAATTCAGTATTGGATAGTGTTCAGTAATTCACCTGTGCTTAACTAATACTGGTGTTCATGCCTTCC
>NW_003531485.1:0-875 GCF_000181795.1 Trichinella spiralis
TGTGGTGGATTCGTTGGCATCAGCAAAGGGTAATTGGCGAGACCACCAATATCTTTAATGATAGATACGATGAAAAATCAAAATGAAATGTTAGAAAAGGGTTATTTTAATCAAAATTGACGGCCTTTAATGGTCTTCAATTTTTGCAGAATAGAAAAAATTTGATTGACAGAGAACCGAAGGAAGTGATAAAAATTTCGATAGCTAGAAGTCAAACATTGAGGAAGCCTTCTCAACCGTTTAATGCTTATGTGAAAATTTGGATTAATGGCTAGTCGGATGGTGAACATTTTACACAGCTTCAATGTCAAACAGAATTGCTAATTATCAATGCAAACGTTCTTTTCTTCAATTATGCCAAAGAATATGAGACGAGGCAAGATTTGGCCTTCGTTAACTTCAGCAAATACTGTTGTTGTTGTTCAAAATTGATTAACATTCAGCGTAACAATTGTAAAAACAATTTAGTATTTTTGCATACATTGTTTTTACAACGACGTGTTGGAAACCAAATTTAACTACATATAAAACTTGCTTATAATGAGAAAAAACCGACACTGTATACAATTTTTCAGTACCGCCATTAATATAAATTCAACATCTTCAACCACTATCTTTCAACAACTGTCAAAATATCCGCATCTTCAGTCATAAATTACAGTACAGTTTTAGACTTGAAAATATTTTTCAAATTTCTTATTCATTCTGATATTTCCTGTCAATCACCGATGACGATCAGTTTAATCTGGTCTTGTATTAAATGCACAAAATTTAATGTAATGACCGTAAGGTGATGGGCAATGAACGTGATTTACGAGCAAAATGATAGTCAGCTTTATTTGATTATCAAAATTATGAAATTCAGCTTTTAATTT
>NW_003531486.1:0-847 GCF_000181795.1 Trichinella spiralis
TGTGGTGGATTCAAACATATCAAACACATATTAGAGCTGCTATATTATACTTTGGTACTAGAATCGATTTCCCCAAACGAACTCCGCCTACTTTTTCTAAGCTAAATTTCATTGGTTGCCAGTCTGATCAGATTAGGTTGCCTAGAGAATGGACTGCTTGACTCTCACTTTCCGAAGCTAACAGGACACGTCAGTGACAATCACTATGCAAATTCATAAGCAAACACAGTGTTTCAATTTGTGACGGTGACCGTGAAATTGTACCTGCATATCACGCCCACATTTTTGTAGGACATCGACAGTAGGGGACGCCTGGTCGAAAGCCGGTGATCGTGGGCGGTGCGGCTGTTATTCCGTCTTTCTTATTTTGTCATTGCTGTTTTCGCTGTTTTGTGCTTTGTCTAATAAACTCTTAACCTCTCGCGATGGTGTGAAATCACGTAGCGTCGACGAACTCTACAAATGGCGAGCGCGGCAGGATCGACGGGCCGGAATGGATTAGGCCGTCAGAGATACTTACCATGTTATTGAACGTGGAGACCTGGTTTGAACACTTGGAAAAGCACTTCCGTGCCTCCCGTATAGCCCCGGAGAGACGAGCATCCCTTTTTCAGTATCATACTGATGAGGAGGTGCCGGGCGTAATGAGGGCTATGCACGTCCAGGTAACGGACGATTACGATGGACTGAAATCAGCCCTGTTTGAAGCCTTCGGTGTGCGCACCGGTTCAGAGAGGTTCTCCGCTGAGTTTTTCCGGCGTAAACAGCACGGGGTGAAAAGCGTGCGGATTTATGCTGGTCACTCGCGCTGGCTGTTCACGAAGGCGTTTACCGGACTGAGTGGACA
>NW_003531487.1:0-1095 GCF_000181795.1 Trichinella spiralis
CACCTAACTATAATTGGTAGATTTTTTTAAAAAGAATTGGGAATAAATTCCCATGCATGATTTCAAATAATTTGGACATAAAATTTTGAAATTTATTTTAATTTTCAATAGCAAATTGTAAGGAATTTCAATTTTGGGGGGGGCCCACATTATTTATAGGGGATTATGCAAATCGTTATTGGTCGTTGTTAGTAAAGCAAAAGTAAATTCAAATAGCCCACTCATGTTGGGATATATTTGGGAGGTTTAATTCAATGACAAAGGATTGGTAAAACGGGGATGGGATGCAATGAAATGTTTTACTTTTTTGTCAAGGGAAAACACTTAAACCACTTTTCGTTTTGAAATGGCAGCAAATTAATGGTTAATTTTAACAGCCGGTAATTTCAGGAAATTCAATTAAATTGATCTTAAAAAACATATATTAGGGAAAATTGGAACAGATTTCATGCCAAAAATGTATCATGTGCAGAAACTTGCAGTCTCCGGTTCCGTTGAAAAACAGTTACTAATGGGCGACTATCGTATGTATTAACATAGGAAGGAATTCAACTTTTGAAACCATTTATTCCACAAGTACAGGAAATTTCAAAGTTAAAGTCTCTTAAATACTAATTTTCATCAATAAAAAATTACGAAAATAAAAACAAAGTCCAAATATTGAGAAAACGTTTTTCTCTGATTTTCGCATAAACAAACAAGTCTATAGTCCATGAAATTTTGCAATTTTCGAGAAACATTTTTAAATCCAGAAATTAAAGCAATTGATTTATACCTTTTTAAAATTATTTGCTGTCTACTTTAAATGGACATGGATCCCTAGTGATGGGGTATTTATTGAGATATACGCAAAAAACTAACACATGAATAGTGTTTTAAATGGGACGAAATAATAAGGAATGAAAAAGGAATGTTAACAAAATGGGAATACGGTATGGTTTCATTAAATTTTTTCAACGCACCCATCAATTTTTTTACCCAAAAAATAAATGTTTTTTACAAGATTGTTCTTGACTTTCATTAATGTACAAACTTTCCAAATATAAACCGTGTTGAAGAAATTTTATGATGCCATTAGATATAGTACTATCCAAA
>NW_003531488.1:0-878 GCF_000181795.1 Trichinella spiralis
TGTGGTGGATTCTGAATGGAGCGTAATAAATATATATAACTGATTATGTGAAATCTAACAGAATCCAAAGCAGTTACCGTAAACCATAAATTCGAAATATGCGTACTTGAACGGAAGACTGCAATGAGCTTGGTAGGGATAAATTGTGATCTACCGTTCTAAGCGGTTGATATTTCTCGACATGGATATTATGTGTGGAATTTATCTACACTTGACCTGAAGTCGTTGCGTATTGCATTTAGCATCTGATTGTGAATACTGCATTTCACGCTGACGTGCAATAACTTTGAATGATTAAATGAATACACAAACAATTAATTATCACAACAAACTCAAGCACTGTCTAACCAGCATGGCTAATCATTATTATAAGTGATTACGCGAATAACTTGTGCCATTTGATTTCTTACTCTGTATTTAATCATTGTTATGATAATTGGTGTTTATCGATGATTTTCTAAATATTTGTGCAATTGAGCGTGTAGCACCTCCCTTTGTGTATTAGCTTATGTTGCTTCTTTTTGATACAGGCTGAAATTTATTTATTCCTATCATTGGAAAAGATATATCAGTCCTACTAGACAAAAGTAGCACGAGGAAAAATAAAATTGAAGGTCTTGTTCGTTAGAAATTAAATATCCATATTATCCAATTGTGTGGTTCTACAAAAATATAAAAGCGGCAAATGAACATCTAAAGCAGGAAAAAAGTGAAAGAGATATTTAATAAACATTTTTATCTGAGTCATTTGTAACGGGCCGCTGCCTCGAGCAGGCTCGTCCGATTCTTCCACCAGGTTATTAGCGCGTCCATCGCTATTTGGCGACGGGCCGGTATTGACTGGCGCATTTTCCTTTCCTTTCTGTCTCGCGCTTTCC
>NW_003531489.1:0-606 GCF_000181795.1 Trichinella spiralis
GTATTACATTGCACATTTATCTTTTTTTGAAAAATAAACTGTTTCATTAATAAAGAATTGTTGTTTTTGCTGTTGCATTGTTCTTGGTTTATATTAAAAGAAAAATATTTTTTCTTACTTTTAAATAGATTATTAATTTACTTGTGTTACGTGTATTATTTCATTTTCCCCCATTTTAACTGTTTTGTTTTTGTTCCTATAAACTAATTAATATTGCTGGCTGGCAACTAGTAATGGCAAACATGATTTTCCCCTTTTTAACTAATCCTACATGAGCATCATCGTTAAGAAATAACGCAGTATTGGTCTTTTGTTACGTCTGTGTATTGTGTCCTTGTAATGAAAAAACTTTCCACACTCGACTTTGCCAAATCGTATCTATCTTCTCCAACGTGCCTATACTTACCTCACTTGAACAACAACGGAATTGACCAACGAACGCCACTGACCAACAACGATCCGATCCAACCTATCCACAACCTTCACCGATCTTGCCTTTCTCCACTTGTCTTCTTTCTTCTTCATGTGGATTATTTTTCCTTGGTTTATTACCTGTTTACCTTATTTGTATGCCAATGATTTTTCATGGGTTCAAAAAATTTTACC
>NW_003531490.1:0-568 GCF_000181795.1 Trichinella spiralis
GGATTTTTCATACAAACAGTAAAACCATTCGACATGCATAAAAATACATAAAATGGATGTTTCGTAATGAAGGAAACATTGGGAATATTAAAGTAAAATTCTTGGATTGTATACAAAAAAGATTTAAATAGAACACTCCCACTAAAATCAAGAAATTAATCAGATGCTAATAATTTAGAAGTTGTCACTCCTAGGTTAAGTTTGAAAGCTGCAGCTGAGAACAATTTGTCAATTGAGCATTTTTCCTTGCTATTAAAAAAGCCTTTACCAACATATGTGATGACACGATAATCGCGAATAATGTTGGACATAGGCATATGCGTGACATCATGCGTAAATTAAAGTGAAATTGCGAGCAAACACGTAACATTATATTGACGCCAATTGCAACCGGGATATTGTTGACTCAACATTCCATATTTGTCATACAGATTATTCAGTATTCTGACGTTACACCCGGAAGTTACATCCAATCATGATTATGTTCCGCTAGAACATATCTGAATCTTACACTCTGTAGGGAGCGCATTTATATATCAAGAGTAGATATCAAGACTAGACCGATTAC
>NW_003531491.1:0-1781 GCF_000181795.1 Trichinella spiralis
AGAATGATTTTGGCCGATTCGACAGCCGGAAATCTCTCGTAGTAAGAATTGAGACGTCTGACATCGGTCAGCCAGCGGGGATCTGCTTCAAGTCATGATGGAGAGTCGATCGGCTCGACCGGAATTGGTGGACGAGACCCGCAGCTGGAGCCGAGGGGTGTTTGGTGTTGTTGCCGTTGAGACTTGGCGTGGGAAAAAATTTAATCAGCTCTACAGTGACCATTTGAAAAGAGTTCTGTCGACGAAATTTTGCGTCGGCGTGATTGGTGGTCGGCACCACCAAATGTTATTTATTTCTGCGGGTTGGGCATACCCGATTATTTGATACGTCTAGATCCCCCATTATTAGTCAACCTTGCGTTCGACGTTACACAGCCTGGGGGGTTTTTCTTCACGTAACGGAACATTTGCAATTTTTTTTCATTTTTGTCTTTTCTTTTTATTATGGGTTATATAGAGTTTTCATTGTAAAATATCCAAAGAAAACATTAATTGCTGATATTGATCCGTGGTGTTCGATTGGATTTTACATCCGCAACAGGCTTGAATTGCAATCATTTTTGGCAGATATATCTGAAGTTGGTTTTGAATGATTTGCCTGTTTTATTGATACAGCTGTAAATGGATCATTATGTGAAATTTCATGGACGAATAATTTAGGCTGCTGCGTATGGATGTTCGTCACCCAAGCATCCGTTGTTTACTATATTGTCGTCTAGAAATGAAAAGCACCGAACACCGATTCGAATGTCAACGAGCTATTTGGCATCGAATTCAACGAAAAACCACCGCCATTGCAACCATTGGGCAGGCCAGTCGGGAAGTATATTTTTCGGGTTAGGAAGAAGTAATTTTGGGGGAAAAATGAGGAGAAAACCAATGGAATAATTATTGCTGGGGTTGGAAGGTATTCATTAAAAAGCAGCCGTTCAATTCTTAAAAGCAGAAGAAATTTATTTTCAGCGCAACTAGTGTAAGATGTTTCTTATTCTGTGAATTATTTTTATCATTGAATGAACTGGGGGCAATTTTCTGAAGTAGAACCACAGTGAACCAATATGCCAAGATAGTAGTATATCTTCCGAGTATTTCAAAGCGATAAGCTTCTTTTTAGCTGTTATTCCTATGTTAATCATCATCATACCAACTATCATTAGATGATGAACATTATTATTATTATTTGTACACTCGATCGAACTTTGTTTTTTAATTTATAATATTTTCAGATGCATGCATATCTGTTGAAAATTTTGATTGTTTATCTTATTGGCGCTGTTTTGTGCCAAACTGAATGACGGATACAAATTATATGGATATTTTTCATTCTCTTTCTTTTCTTCTTGATGTCAATTTAACACTCTCTCGTTCAACTTACTTTTCTTGCCCTTCATCTCTGCTCTTTCCCCGTTATGATTTATTTCCCTGGATTGGGATGAGATGCAATTATGTATAAAAAGGATATTACATGAATTGAATTTGATTATTTATTTTGTAACAGTTTTTCAATAACGCGCGCTTTGTCGTATTGAATTGCTGATAGACTTGTGCATCGACAATATTAATCATATACTATGAATGGTGAGACGAAAACAAATACTATTTTATACTCTTTTCTTCTAACACAATATCGTAACATGTATAATTGATATTATCATCGTCATTATTATTGACTAAACAGATTGCCAACCTTTATTCTCTCTGCACGATTAGTATTCATTGTTATTGTGCATTATCTATTAGGAAAATCTACTAAACGTACGAATGTTTTTATATTAAATTTT
>NW_003531492.1:0-737 GCF_000181795.1 Trichinella spiralis
AGGCAATTCACAAAAGCAACCCACAGTACATCAGACGGTAGTTTATACCGAGGAATTGTATGTAAATCTATTTGCGAGCCAAGCGGTATTATTATATACATGATTTAGATGGAAGCATTTTATAAACGAAAATTACATTTCCTTCTAGAATAAACGTTAAAAATGTCGCAGAAAATAGGAACGGATAACTTTGAATCTACAGTCAAGTGCTGTTCTTAATAATATTGCAGAATCATTATTTATTCTTGATCTTGCACGTCATTTATTTCTGTAGTTACAGTTGCCGGAAGTAAGTATACCATTTCTTTTAAGAATTACTCTATTCTCGTGAACCGAGAGTGATCGTAAGCGAAAGATCGAGAATAGTGTCGATGAAAAGTATTATTTTGGTTGATTTCGAAAAACTTGCTGGTTGTCTTTTATTGGCAAGAAATAAGAAACGAGATATTGCTATGATATGAGATATCGACGAGAACGAAGATATTGCTACTACGCTGTAAGCCGTTTGGAGGCTGTTTATAAAGATAGAAATTGATAACCTTTGTGATAGAAACCAAATACATTTTCTGCTTTGTAATGATGAAGCGTCACTTATCGTTAGCAGAAAGCGGAAGATATAGGCGATAAAAATGATTCGGTAATGCTTTTCCAAGGTCTTTCCCTCCGTCTTCCGGTAGCAAGAACTGAAAAGGAATTGAACACGTCTGTCAGTGTGGAAACAGGGTAAAGCATGTACA
>NW_003531493.1:0-848 GCF_000181795.1 Trichinella spiralis
CTTTCAGCGCAAAAGTATTCCACAGGTTTTTTTGATAACTCAGGATGGCGGTGATGCAAATGCCGCTGCAGTCGGGTTGGCCGTAAAGCATCATTGCTGAATGTATCAAGGCATACAACGCATTGTGGCACTTCAACGCCGTTTTTTTCAATAGCCACGAAGCCGTATTTGATGTACTCTGCATCATATTTGCGTTTTTTCGACACCATTGTACGTATTGTATTTCACGCCAACGTCCAATATAACTTTATTGATGATGTGAATATACACAGACGCTAACTAACTAACTTCCTCCTTTTCCAGCCTGTCGTATGGATAATCCGATCTAACTAGTTTTCGCAGCTCGTTTACCAACTGGATGTCTTCGTGGTACATAGCAGTACGCTAATAAATAACTTGCCTATTGGAAATAATAACAAACTCTATAAGCAACAACCGTGGTGCGAAATGTAATAAAACCGTTGTGTTCACGATTATGAGTAGCCAAGCTAAAAACCATAATCATAGTGGGAGATTTAATTACTGATAAGAATAAAAGGAGCGGAAAAAACCAAACCTGAATTGATGTGATTTCAGACAATCTGAAATCAACTGATATTACAAAATCTCTTGAAAACTGAAACAAATAAACAGCAAATATATGCACACACGAGACAAAAGTTGGTGTTGCCGCGATGTCGAATGAAGGAAAGAATGAGAAAATAAAGTGTGATGGTCGACTTCAGGCGAAATTTTTACCGCATTGCTTGTTTCCACCATTAGACAAATACGGGCTTTGTTCTATCAGTTTGATAAATATCGTGTATATGCCTCTTTTCAAAAAATTATTCACGTCTCTCCGTCACATC
>NW_003531494.1:0-8046 GCF_000181795.1 Trichinella spiralis
AAACCGATTGGAAAAGGTGTTTTGAAACATTTTTTTCCAAATGTTTAGCAGATTGAAACCAGCCAGGTACCAGCGAAGCCCATGACAGATAGCACAGTTCCAATTGGTGAAGAGGCTTTTGTTTATTTTTTGTGAAAAAAAATTTGTCATGTATAAATTGATTAAATTATTAATCAGGTAGTATTTGATTGGTAAAACTTTCATATTTATAATGGAATATGTACAAGTTAAATAGTGCATTGGTTGCGGATGAACTGGAAAAATATGTTCGTAATGAATAGCTGCTTGGTTGCACAAACAGCAAATTTGTTAATAAAAATGCGATTTGGATGTAATTTGTCGGTTTGCCATTTTTCAATATTGACAGAACAGTGTCAGCAATTAACCGCCAATGAATGCCAGTGGTCAGCAGACCGTTACGGACATTGGCAAAGACAACAACAGTTCAGGGTGTTGTGAATTTTTCGAACACTTTTGCTGGCAGCCATCTTCTTTCCAATGTCACTGAGAACCGCATGCTCAACATGGGTGGGTATATTTGAAGAAAAAGATGAAAGCTTTTTCAAAACAATAAATCGGATGAATCACTAGTCAGTTTTTCCATAATTTTTTCTATATTTCATTATTTGGTCTAGTTGTTAGTGAAATGGTTGCCATTTGTAGTAGCGTTTCTGACATCGGAGACCAATGACCCTCGAATGATTTTTGGCTAGTAAGAATAACCTTTGCCGGGAATTCTTTGTCACATTCTTGTCAATTTTGATTTATTTGCAATAACATTCTTGGACAAGCAATAGCATCATTTGGTTTGAAACGAAATTCAGCTTATTCAAAATTCTTTTCTAATGTCAAGCTGATTTCTGATTAGTGGAAATTTTCCAATACAATAATAACAGGGAAAAAACCGAACACAAGGTTTTTGTGGATTATTAGTATTTTCTTCAGTTTATAAATAAATTTATTACATCCGCAACATGTACAAAAATAAAGTAATCATTTGACATCATATCATTTTTTATGATTGCTTGTTGACATAAACGAAAAATATTCAAACTGTCAATACAGCAATGCCAACGTTAGCCTACCACCCGGATGTTTGTTCGAAAATTAGTTACAGCAAAAGTTTACAATGGTCAATACCAACAGCATAGTAGTGACCATTTGGAGAAGACGTTAATTTCTTGGTCAATCGATTCGACATTGAACGATGGTTCATAAATGTCGACACGTTGTCGTTCCAAAATTCTCTCCACAAGTTCCACAAACGCGTTTTTCACATTTTCACCAGTTCTGGCGCTGCACTCTTGCAATTGCAAAGAATTGGTAGAGCAGAACAATGCCGCGTCGGCATATTTCACTTTTCTCAACTCGACCATATCCGCTTTGGTGCCGACGACCGTGATTTGCGTATCCGGCGGCATTGTGCGGCGAATTTCATTCAAATGCAAGCGCACATTTGCATAACTGTACGGTTCGGTGATGTCATAGACGATTAGGGCACCTGAAATTTCAGACCCAAATTTCAAATATCTGCCCGAAACACAAGCACGTGAAACATTATCATTACAATTGAAATTTCAACTCCATGCGGAAATTTTGATTTTTATACAGTGGGGAAGAGGTTGAAATGAGATGATTAATTTTTGTCCTTTCAATTTACACTCAACGCATTATCATTTTTCTGTAAACGATGATGCAATTGAGCAATTCGTTATTTATTGCACAGTTTGTTTGCTTGATTTGAAATGAAAATTTTCTGGGGGGGAAAGAACTAACTAACTCTCATCAGTGTTGGTAATTATTTTGTTTGCATGCTTTTCAAACAACTTTGAAGAGATCAGTTTGAGCAGGATGTTGTGAACAGAAATAAACTGGAAAAAATGATGTGACGAGATGATGAGAGTGAAAGAGGAAGCAACAATTGATCGATTGATTTCGATTTTCATTCGATTAAATAGCAAATCGAAATTGTTGAAATGAATATTTGCTTAACAAATAATACAAAATAGAAGCGGGCATTGTTTGTTACCTTTGCACCTGTACAAGTAGTCACCTTGTAGGCGTTTACAACCGGAAGTGTCGTTTAGGATCAATTTTACCGTTTCTCCGTTGGATAAGCTCAACGAGATGTAGGATCGTTTTGTGGATTTTGTGGGCTGGTGTTTGGTGAGAAATTGCTTTTTGCAAAGTGAATGAATCAGGGCAGTTTTGCCGACCGCGTAATCACCCAACACGGCAATGCTCAACGCTTCTTCGCACTTTTGATCATCGTAAAAATGTAGCTGTTGAACTGATTTTTCTCTTGTGTCATAGCACAATCGATACAAATCACTGTTGCTCATAATAATCCAACTGGTGATTATATCTACATAAATAACAAGGGACACGTAAATGCATGATAATTAATATAAACAAAATAGTAAAGAAATAATAAATTGACAATAGAATTCAATTCTATTCATCAATGAGATATGATGATATACGTGAACGCGATTGATGATGTCGTCGAAAAGGCTGGCTGTGAACGTAATGGGCAACAGGCTTCTTTGGAAAAGAAGATAGCAGCAGTTTGTGTTTGTTCAAGTTTGAAGACGCGTGATGATGGTCAGCGTTGAGAGGTGGTTGTTTACCCTAGTCCGTATCAGCAATAAGTACACAACATCCAATCACGCGATCATTGTGCATTACTGTTTATATCTGACTGCAGTTAAACGGCTTGGTTCTGACCCTGGCGCACCCTCATCTGGTAGCTAGCTGTATATTGTGCACAGTGGTTGAAGTTGAACGGAAATCAGAACAAGATTAACAAAGCAAAAAATAATAAAGGCAAACATTAACATTAGCAAACACATTTTTTACAATGGTAAATAAAACTGGAAAATGGAAAGGAAACAGCTCTTTCCTGCGTTCAATTTCAAAGCAGTACATACTGCGCCTTTGGATTATTTATTACAAAGGACACGGTTGCAAATAAGCTGAATTTTTTTCAATAGGAAGAAAGCTTGCAATGAATCATTTTTTCAACTTTTTTTTTGACAAGCATAAAGTTTGTTTGCTTTCTTGATTGCAAAATTGATTCAATTTCTGCTCACCGGAAGGGGTTCCGTCGAACTGCTATTTAAAACAGATTGAAGGCAAAATATTTGTGCATTTGTTTTCTTTTCAAATTATACTTTCTTCGATTTCACATTAAATTGATGAAAAAGCAAAATATCCCCATCAGAATAGTTAAGAATAAATTGTACAATGTCTATTAAATGATGAATCATTTTGGGAACTTTTTTCATTCTCCAATGTAAAACGTATTTTATTTGAAACTTTCTTGCGGTATTAAAGTTTTTCATTCGATGCAAACATCGTATTGTTGTTCTATGAGATGAATACAGCACAATATGTATTAATTTTATAGCAGATGAATGAATTATTCAAATGACTGTAGCAAATATTGAACTTCATTATATATTTTCATACTGTATCAAACTTTGTTTTTTTTATTTATTATTGTTATCGTGTTATTCGTTTATTATAGATTATGAATTTTATATAACCTATATTAATTTTTTACAATAATAATTATACTATGTTTAAAAGGGCGAAAACTGCTTGAAAGAAAAAATGCATCTTTAATTGTAACACAATGGATGAAGTAATGAAGCCTGATTTTTATGCAACGCGGATTGTTAATTTTTTTTGTATTATATAAACATATATATTTGTTAATATCGTTGAATTATCGTATGACGTTTCTTGCATACATTTTACATTCTGTTTGTTATACAGCTTGCTTGAACTAATTTTGTCAACCACGGTGTTGCTCGTCGGCAGTCGGTTTCGTCATTTATTTTTTCGACGACATATTTTTTATTCTTCGCATAATCTAAAAAATATTATTCCAATGGAACAAGAACACTCAACTCTTGAAAGTATGATGGCCAAAATGGATTTTGGAAATAAATTGGATATAGAAATGAATCCTTGGCCAGATTTTATACAACGAAGATTGGATTTGTGGGCTAAATATATGAAGAAGTAAGTGATATTGGTTATAAATTCTATCTGTTTGAAAAAATATTTTGTACAAAAGTATAGTAAAAGTAAAATTATCATAAGAATAATTTTCTCTCAGCAATTATTAACAACTATTTCAATTTTATTATACTTTTGATTTTGTTCTTGTTTTTCACCTCCTCTTAGATATTTCAATGAAAATTACTGAATTGTGTAAACGTTTTATTTTAAAATTAATATTTTCTTATAAAATATTTCTTCTTTACAGTTACAACGATGAATTAGCTAAAAAGCAAAGTGAACCAATTACTGTCACCTTGCCGGATGGTAAAGAAGTAGAAGCAATGGCGTGGCGCACTTCACCACTAGATATAATGACAAAGTTGAACATGGGCGGACGTCCAATTGTTTCCAAAGTGGATGGTGTATTGTGGGATTTAGAAAGACCTTTGGAAAAGTCATGCAATTTACAATTTCTACTGTTTGATGACGATGAAGGCAAGCAAGTTTTCTGGCACAGCACTGCTCATGTGCTCGGTGAAGCGGCCGAGCGTCTGTTTGGCTGTTGTCTATGCTATGGACCTCCAATTGAAAATGGCTTTTATTACGATATGTTTATGGACGACAGAACGGTTACTGCTGAAGACATGGACAAGCTTGAGAAAATAATGAAAGCAGCCATAGATGTAAGTAGATTAAAAGAATATATAATATCTTTTACAGTATTGTATAATGATGAATTTAGGGTAAGCAGCCGTTTGAAAGATTGGAATTGAAAAAAGAAGAATTGATGGAAATGTTCAAGTACAACCCTTTTAAGTTGAGAATTTTGGAAAATAAAGTTAAAACACCAACTACAACCGCATATCGTTGTGGTCCATTGATTGACTTGTGCCGTGGTCCGCATGTTCGCCATACTGGATTACTTAACAGTTTCAAGATAACAAAGAATAGTTCAACCTTTTGGGAAGGGGACAGTAGTATGGAAAGTTTACAACGCGTGTATGGTGTGAGTTTTCCAAACAGCAAGCAACTGAAACTTTGGGAAAAGATGAGGGTAAGTTATTATGCAGTGATAATTAATAATATGCATGATTGATCAATTGGTGTTTTTTTTTCATTTCTTTTCTACAGGAAGAGGCTGCATCAAGGGATCATCGTAAATTGGGCAGACAACAAGAACTTTTTATTTTTCACGAATTGAGTCCTGGATCGGCGTTCTTTTTTCCTCGTGGAGCTTACATCTATAATACATTGGTTGAATTTTTACGTAAGCAGTACAGAAAGCGTGGATTCCGCGAAGTGATCACCCCGAACATATACAACAGTCGTTTATGGGAAACTTCTGGTCATTGGCAGCATTATGCCAAGAATATGTTCAAGTAAACTTTTAGCAGCATATATTTTCTTTTGACTGTGATTCTGAAAACTGTATTTCTTTTTAATTTTAATTTTTTATTCAGGATAGAAATTGAGAAAGAATTGTTTGGATTGAAACCCATGAACTGTCCAGGACATTGTTTGATGTTTGCTACTGGACTTCGCACTTACAAAGAGCTTCCACTTCGATTTGCCGATTTTGGCGTTCTCCATAGGCAAGTTGATTGAATATCAAGAAATTAATTAGCTACTGATTTATTTATTTATTTGTGTTACTGAAAATTTTGCAGAAATGAACTGTCCGGCGCTTTGTCTGGTCTCACACGTGTACGTCGTTTTCAACAAGACGATGCGCATATTTTTTGTCGTCAAGATCAAATTGCATCAGAAATTGAAGGCTGCTTAGATTTTTTGCGTTTTGTTTACGAAACGCTTGGTTTCAGTATGAAATTGTATTTATCCACTCGTCCCGATGATTTTATGGGTGACGTGAAAACATGGTATGCATTTTATTTTACTATTTGAAAAATAATTTATTTCTTGTTGTTTTTTTTGAAGGGATGAAGCTGAGGCACAGTTGCAATGTGCTTTGGAAAAATTTAAATTACCTTGGACGTTGAATGCCGGCGATGGGGCATTTTATGGACCGAAGATCGATATCATCGTTTTGGACGCCATGCAACGCCAACACCAGTGTGCTACAATACAGTTGGATTTTCAGTTGCCAGTTCGTTTTGATTTGCATTATGTCGAGTAAGTTTTGATTTTTTCTTCACATTTGTGTTCTGTTGACTTGAATAAATTTTTTAAATATTCTGTTTAGTGAAAATCACGTAAAACAGCGGCCAGTTATAATTCATCGCGCAGTTTTGGGTTCGATTGAACGTATGATTGCTGTATTGACGGAAAATTTCGCTGGAAAATGGCCATTTTGGTTATCACCTCGACAAGCGATGGTCATCCCAGTGCATCCTGAATTTGATGATTACGCATTACAAGTACAGCAGAAGGTGAAGTTGATTTTTTTTTCATTGTAGAAAAATAATTAATTTCTTATCAATAACAATTGCTTGTGTTGTATATATTTCAATTGAGTAGAAGAGAAAAAAAAACTATGCATACTGATGAGCAGAAAAAATGGAAATGTATATTGAATTTGTTCATAATTGTACTTTTTATTTTGTCAGATATTTGATGCTGGTTTTGAATGTGATGTGGATGTAGATGCTAGTGATACAATGAAAAAGAAGATTCGCAATGCGCAGTTGGGAAAATGGAATTTCATTTTGGTTGTCGGAGCAAAGGAAAAAGAAAACAGTAGCGTCAACATTCGCACTCGAGATAATGCAGTATGTTGGATGAAAATTTATTATTTATATAATAATGTAATTAATATTTTTCTAAAGGTACTTGGAGAATATTCGTTGGAAAAGTTGATTGAAAAATTTAATTTTCTCAAAGAAAATTATGTTTTAAAAAGTGAAGAAAATTTTTGAAACACGTTATCGTTATCAATATAAGCCACGTTTGAAAATATTAAAAGTATTATTTATAATTGATTATTTTTTAATTTTTCAGTATATTTCTTTGTGTGGTTCGGTGTAATCGTGGTGGTAACGTATGTGAATTTGTCTGTTAATTTGGTTTTTTTTCTGAATGAATTTTCCAAAAAAGAAAAAAATAATAATACTTACAAGATTGATGATTTATGAGTGAAGCATAAACAGGAAATAAAAATTGAAAAGTTAATATATTAATTGAAAATGATGAAAAAAGATTTTATCACAATTCGGGACGTCAGCATTTGACAAACGTTTCCTTGCATGGCGAAATGGCACAGCAGCTGTGTTGATTTGCTGACTGAATTAGGTAAAAGATTTTTTTTTTAATTTTTATGTTTGTGATGATTTAATTGGTTTTTTTAGTGTAAACAGTAATAACTACGGCAGCTGGTTGCATTGCATTGCAGACAATAATAATACTAAGAGCTCTTCAGCTATTAAATCTGCAAAGCAAGCAAGCAAAATTTATAACAAACAGTTAAAATTGTACATTATATCGCATTGTTTGCTACCAAAAGCTTTCTTGCCGAAGACTTTGTAAACAAAGCTTGGATGCTGCTTTGTTCAGAAACAGTGCTGCTGTGCGTTGCAGTTGGTTCTGCATGTTCAACTTGAAAACGGTCGATAATTGTCAAGTAATAACTGCACAGGCACATTTTTGTTATTCTATTAGTAGTAGTAGTAGTAGTAGTAGTATTAATTTATTTTCTAAATTATATCTTTTGCATATTTATGTTATGAAAGCAATTTTGAATATCCAATTGGATGTCAATAACAATAATAATAATTTCAAATTTAGCGTCACGATTTATCGTCACAATGAAATCAGTACAACTATTGAAATATTCATCAACTTTAGATGATGATGATTATGATTCAGCCGAATCGTCTTCTTTGCAAAACAAAAGTATGTTATTATTAATATTCTTTGCATTTTTTTAAATTTTAATTAATTATCAATAGTAAGTAAAATATACTTTGTGTTTTTTCTATGGAAATGCAGAAATTATTGTCAGAGTCAAATTTTTTCACCGTTGTAGTTTTTCATACAGGAAGTTGTCAATGAGAAACTGTCATTTTTATTTAAAAAATGATT
>NW_003531495.1:0-3299 GCF_000181795.1 Trichinella spiralis
GGTTTGAGGAACTTTGAAGCCTAAAATAGTATCGCAGGGCAGATTTATGTGCTTCGAAAAAATGTTATGGTTCATCTTTATTTTTACTACATGATTGTATATACAGCAGAAAATGTATTACTTACCGTCACTGTTTACTAATGAAGAATGTTGAAGCCTTATTTGATTCATGAGCTGACGTTTCTTCTCTTCCTTCTTTTTTAATTTCTCTTTCTCTATTTGTTTCTGATACATTTCGCCAACCTAAATCCCATAATTTAATGAATTTTCTTAATTTACCTTAATAATTTAATTTAATTTAATTTCATAATTAATTCCATTAATTTTCTTTTATGCTGAAATATAACGCTGCATTATCGAATTTTCTAATTTACCATGTTGTACGTAATGTGTCCGTGATTTGCATGCGACTTCAAGTGTTGCTTTAAAGACAATTCCCAGTGAAACGATTTTCCACATAACGGACAATCGTATGGTAATACATTGCTGTGCATTTTCATGTGATTGTGCTTCGCGCCACGATTGTTGAAACGTTTTCCGCACGTTTGGCAAGCAAACGGTCTAATTCCCAAATGGATATTCATGTGCATCTGAAATAGTTTTTAGGAGTTAATATTATGCATTTAATTTGTTTTATTGTATTTATCACGCATGCAAGGGAAACTGTAAAAATTGTGGAAGTTAATAATAATTTACTGTTTTTGGGATATGCATAAAAATAAAAATTAAAAAGATATAAATGGTGAAACAGTGGTATTAGCATAGTTTATTCGTAGCATAGAACGCCATTACCTGATACCGGGAACAAGTAGGGAAGTCTTTGTTGCACAATTCACAAAAATAATTCGTTTCCATTTGGAAGTGTACTTGATGCTCAAACGGTATTCGATGATGAAACTTTTTATGTCCTGAATGACCGCAAAAAATGACGTTTGTTCGAAGAAGAATGACCTTTCAACAAACCGACCGCTCGCGCACCTGTAAAGCAATGAAATAAAATGATATGCTAAATTTCAGAAGTTTAAAGTTTCAAAAGTTTCAGCAGTTTAAAAAGTTACCTGAGCATCACATTTGAAAATTGACAACTTTCAGTAAACTGTTTATTTGTAAAATTTTGCAACATATTCAAAGGAAAAATTAAAATTTTATTTAAAATAATTAAATACATTTGTTATTTGGCTACAATATTTCAAATTATCATTTTTCATACATTTATTTAGTAACGATGATAAAAATTTGCAGGTTCACTTGTGATTAAATTACAGTGCACAGCGAAGTTTAATTGATGACGTGTAACATTGCGTTTATTACGGTGATGTATATGTCATTATTTTTTTTTGAATATTTCCAATTTATACGAATGATAATGGAAGAAAAAAATTTTTTTAGAAAATTTCGAAAATTTATACTCTGTAGACTTTGCTCTTCTCGGGAGTCAAAAATGTTTTTTCGAGAATATTGCATTTTTGACAGGCATATTTTAAAATAAGAGCATCCTATCTTTTATTTGCTTAGCGATGAATGAACAGCGAGCGTTGTCCGCTTAGTCGGCGTTGTTTCCTGTGACGTCAGGATTAAGCCGGGCAGAATTTTGCTTCGTGCGAAAACATTGCATGATATTTATAAAAAGGGTTTCTGTGCTTTTGTTCAGTATTAGTCATTTTCTAATTAATCAGTGTTATTATCCCCATTTATTGTATATTGTTTCTTCGTTCTTATGCTTCCCTTCGCCATTGAATAATAAAATCTACTTTGGAAACAATCCTACTTGGTGGTGATCGACCTCGGAAATCACAACAGTGTACATATACATTCATAATTTACATTGTTCCGCAGACTGTGAAAGAAAACTACCATGCACTTGTGGAATAAATGACCTCTGAAATTTGTATACTGCTAATCTGAATACTACGGAAAGTTGCTGGTCTGTAGCTTTCTTGACTCCTGATTTTAGCAACGAAACATTTTTGACGTTTCAATGATGTATATAGTCTTCAGCTTTGAGCAGTTCATTTTTCCTTCATTTTCTCATTATTTTGACTATTTTCATAAAACATCTTTCAGAACTGATTAAAAATAAATCGAACGTCGAAGCTATTGCATTTCTACTAATTTATGTTTTTATAACAATGAATAGAGTGAACTTAACAATTTTTTCATTCATACCAAATGTGTTGCTATTTGATTGTACTTTCGCTAAGTAACAACGATGCAGTGGCGATTTGCGTAATTCATATAAAATGTAGTCGACTAGAGTAAAAATTCATTCCAAATGCTATGAAATTAAATAAATCCACAATTCGAGAAAAAAGTTTTTCTCGAAAATTGCAAATTTCATGAGCTATAGACTTGGTTGTGTTTGCGAAAATCATCGAAAAATTGGATTTCAAAATTTGGAATTTTTTTGATTGTAATAATTTCACTTTAATAAAAGAAAGTGTTTTCTGGAGTTTCAACCCAAACTTTTCGGTATTAGTGGAATCAATGCCCTCTAAATTTGGAATATTGTCTCGCTAAATACATGCGTATGCTTCCCACTTCTTTGGTGATTCGCCGGCGGAACTCTAAATGTGGAGGCTGGTCACTGGTTGCTGAATGTAGCTCCATGTGCAATTTCCAAGCTGGCACAAACGCCATATTCAACGAATGTTAAAATAAATACCACCATAAATTTTTGACCTTGTTTTCTGCCGGTAACTAGATAACATTTTATGCAACACATCCACACCAACCATACTGCATTGGTTGTACTGCAGTATCGTGCTTGGCTCTGTTACATCGAAACAAAAGGCGTGCCTCTAGGCAAGGGAAGTGTATTATTCAATTCTTTCGTCATATATGAAAGCACATTGCAAACGTATTAATTACAAATACTTTCAATTTCACGCAATTGATTATTTAATGAGATATTTGGCAAAATTGCTTGAGAGCAACGGTGTCATTTATAGAGGGAAATAATACAAAACTTCAAAAAAACTTAATTCATTCTATTCATTGCAATTAATTCTCATATCTATATTGTCTGCAATCAATAAAATTGCGTTAATAAAAATTTTCAAAATAGTAGCTTTCTGTATTACAAAAATGAATTTCAGGTATAAATGATTCTAGCATCGAGCACCCCCATCGGGGTATATACGCGGTAAATTGTGTATAAACCACAGGGATCGGAACTTTATTTTGTCGGAACAAGTGACCAGGTATTTTTGGAATTTGTGTGGGTCCGCAATCATCGTATCAGCACCGAACATATTTGGCAATAACTCGACAAATACGGCTTCATACAACGTAAGATTATA